>NC_069500.1:830413571-830501071 GCF_027579735.1 Bombina bombina
TTCTATATAGAAAGTTGTATATGTTCAGTAACTTTTGCTGTCATTAATTTCTATATATCTGTTTGTTTTTATTTGGAGAAACCCTCTTAAATACTTGAATGTCATTAAATATAAAGAACAAAAAAGTAACAAAATACAACTGATAGTATATTAACAATCCATCAATAATTTAATAAATGTACTAAAAGAAAATTGTAGGCAAAAGAGAGAGCATATGACTAACAATTAGGTTGTTTATTTTTTTTTAACTATCTGTGAATAATTATAAATTATACTGATGTGGAAGATAAAATGCTAAAAACCAGAATAGTGGTACTAAATATTAGTGTGAAGAATTAGGAAGAGATCTAAATGCTGATCTGCAGGACCACATTAATAACCTGTGTACAAGTGAACATTGCAATAACATTGTTAAATACAAAGTAACTGTTTAAATACAAAAGCGTTAAAGCTAAAATGAGAAACACTGGACTGTGATAGATTAGACACTCAGTACTGAACTTCAGAGAAACTTCTAGGACCAAATATAGAAGTATACAGGATAGGATAGATTGTCTAAGGAGTAACTGTGAAGAACTAACTGATATTAAGAAATAAACTAAATATAGAAAAGAATGAAACAATTCAAGCAAACAGGTCCATTTATATCTGTTCAACAACCTGGCAATGTGGCAATATCTAAAGGTAAACATACATTTTATCAGCCATAAAGATCTATTATTAAGGTCTATAGGGAACAGTTGCAGTTGAACTATACAGCTTGCAGTCTACAGTTACTATCTGCACAACAGATATATATAAATGTATATCTCATAAATGTATATCTCATAAAATACTGCTAGTGATTTCCTCCTTTTTACTATGAAGCTACTTGCCTTGTATTTATAATCGTTCAGTTGCTCCTGTCCTTGAGTAGTGCAAGACAAGATTCCTTTGTATCTGGTGAAGTATTAGCAGCTACAGCCTACACGGATTGCAGTGCTTGAGAATTTCTATCAGAAAGTGTGTGTGTGTAAGGCTGGAATAGGGACAACAGGAGAAAGAAGATTCTGTTCTGCTGCCTATTGCTTCACTCACTCATTCAGGAAGCAAAATATAGTGTTGCAACACTGCCATACGATGCTTGTTTGGTCCCAGAGGGAGGGCAGGCTGTATGGACCATGCTGTGCACAGCTGGTGATGCCTAAAAGTCTGCTGGGGTATACAACTGGAAAGTTCTGCCCTCCACCCCTTTATACTGGACCTCAGCGCACTTGTTAACCATTTGGATACCAGAGGCAGCAGCCTGCTTTGCAACATAAGCTGGGAGAGGAGTCATAGGGTTAAATGCCTAATGAACATTTCTGAACTTTTCATGTCCTTAAACCGATGAGTAAATTGTTTCCTAGCTCAAAATGTTCTTTAGTATTTTACTTCCTTTGTCGTTTTTTAGTGGAATATATTAAACATTTGTTAAACTGTGTATTTTTGTATTTTTTTTACCATCATTTTTTGCTTGTTGTTTGAATCATTTTAGGATCATTATTTTTTTTTTTCTGCAAGTACTGTATTTCTTATGAGTTTACATCGTTCATATATACTATTCCTTACTTAGAAAGAGCTGTATTTGTTTTCTCTTTTGCAGATATATGTATACTAGTCTGACGTCTGCTGTGTTTTACTGTTATGATCAAATAAGAGTTTGGTTTGGCTGATATATTGGATTCTTACACTATATTTATAACAAATAATTATGTGATGTGAGACAAATTAAAGGGATATGAAACAATGCTCCTTAAAAGTGAAGGTAAACTTAGCTGTATTACTGTGCACTTATCTGCAATACAGCACAAATCAATGGTACTTTCATTCATGAAAGTCTTAAAATGTATCTCTATTATTAGTTTTATCATTTTTAGCAGCAATCTTACAAGCGTTCGATTCAAACCGTTGTTATTTTTTTTTTTTCTTCTGCTTGTTGGTCACGTTGACTTCCTGGCCAATTGACTTCCTGGCCGTTAGGCGGCCATCATTTTACGTCACCGGTATCTTCAAAGCTCTGCTCATGCGTTAGGTTCCTTCCTCTCCCTGGAAAACCAAGCGCGGCCCCGTCTATGTTGCCGAGATAAATGACGCTTGCACTGTGTAAAGCAAAGACTGGCATTAACGCATGCGCATTATGTGATGTTGTCGATGTTTTGCGCATGCTCAGTATTTTTCTAAGCCGGGCATGAGCATTGTAGGCACATATAGAGCGGGTGGGAACGCTCTATACGTCATAAGCTAAAGAGAGAGCAAATGGATGGTGGACGGAACTTGGAACAGAACGGTAGGGTAGAACAAAAGATATTTATTAACAAAATATGTTAGATAAAAACTTTTTTGCAAGGTGGTAGATTAAATAATGTTTCCAGAAAGAGAAAACTTTACCTTCACTTAAAATATGTTAAAAAAATGAACAGATAAAAAAAAAGAAAACAGATATCACACCAAAACTTGCTTGTTTTCTTGATAAATAAGCACTTAGAAGTTATCTGTGTAGCCACTGCTTACAGCTAAAAAACAGAGCTACCATTACATAACTTTTAAGTTCTACTGTCACATGATTTTTTACATATAAGTCCTCTAGAGAGCATAGACAATAACATGACTGCAGTTATTATAGGTGTCTACTAACAAGACTTCATAGGAAAAGCTTCTCCTTTGCCTTCCTGTAGACACCACAACCCCCATGTGGGCCAGTGAATGGAAGGAATGGACCCATCACAATTTAAGTTAAAAAAAAAAAAAGAAATAAAAGTTAAAATCCTTTTAAAATGATGAATAATACATATTGCAATGGTTTCTATTAAGTATTAGCCACTGCTTATTGCTTTTTATTACAACAATGAAACGTATTGTTTAATATCCCTTTAATGATAAACAGAGCCAAACTATGTAGTCACAAACAGAGCCTGTTTTTTATTAGGCAACACAGGTAACTCCTCATAGGTTCCTACTCTCAAAAGAATATTTGTATGTTTTGTCTGAGGGTTGAATAAAAATGATGGAAGGAATCCCTCTTCCTCTAATAGGATCATGTGATTGAACTTTGATTATACATGTTAATGCTGTTTATATATAAAAAAAACAAAAACATATATAACTGGCTGTTGAAGATATTGATTAGAAGAATACGATAGGCCAGTTCAGCACCTCAGGCCACTCCAGGGTCACCACTTATACCCTCAATAAAGGGCCAGGGAATCCAAAAAGAGTGGCAGCAAAATATGGAAATAAAAAAACACAGCAACGTTTCTGGAACAACTTCCCTTAGTCATGCAACTTCCCTTAGCCATGACTAAGGGAAGTTGTTCCCGAAACGTTGCAGTGATTATGTGCTGATATTGATTTCCATATATATTGATTATACTGTTTGTTCAAAGTTAAATAAAAAGAAAAAAAGGAATATTTTTATGCTAGACAATGCTTTGTAATATACATCCTAGCAATTTACATTTTCTGTTCTATACATTGTGCTGCCCAGTACTAGAAACCATACTAGGCAGTAGACATGTGCAGCCAAGAAAGCTTTGTTAAAACGAAATGTTTACCTATAGCTACAATACTTACCTTAACATGCTGTAGAGAGCATGGAGAGCACACTAATGTAATTATTACCCCTTAAAAAAGATAAAGGGGCTGATATATCAAGGGCCGAATGGCCCTTGATGACCCTGTTTCCGGGCCAGCCTTCAGGCATGCCAGAAACAGCAGCTATGAAGCAATTAAGACCGCTGCTCCTTAACGGATCTGCTGCCTCTGAGGCTGTGGACATCAATTCGATTGGCCGTGAATCTGTAGGGGGCGGCATTGCACAAGCAGTTCACCAGAACTGCTTGTGCAATGTTAAATGCTGACAGCGTATGCTGTCGGCATTCAGCGATGTCTGTTGGACATGTGTATCATGTGGGACAGACATTGATAAATCGGCCCCTTAAAGTAAAGAAATAAATACGGATGATTTTTGTCAGCATTTTTTCGTTTTTTTTCATTTTCATTCACCTAGATTACAAGTTTTGTGCTATAGAGGGTGCGAAATGCGTTATTTCACCCTCCATATCGCTGCCATTACAAGTTTTTGAAAAGCCTCCTTGTGCGTGCGATATGGTTGCGATGAGCTCCATACCCCACAAAATCCTGCTTTGACGTGCACGTCAAAGTGCTGCTTTGACGTGCTTGTGCACGCTTTCCCCATAGACATCAATGGGGAGAAATTGTTAGAAAAAAAACTAACACCTGCGATCGCGGAATGAAAAGTTCTGTAGCGCAACCCTATTGATGTATATGGGGAAAAAAAATGACGTTTAAACCTAATACCCTAACATAAACCCCACGTCTAAACACCCCTAATCTGCTACCCCCGACATCGTCGACACCTACATAAAGTTATTAACGTCTAATCTGCCGCTGCCAATATCGCCACCACTATAATAAAGTTATTAACACCTATTCCCCCGCATCCCAACATCGCCCACACTATAATAAAGATATTAACCCCTATTCCACCGCTGCCCGACATCGCCGCCACTAAATAGCATTAACCCCTAAACCTTTGGCCTCCCATATCACTACCACTAAATAAACCTATTAACCCCTAAACTGACAGCCCCGCACATTGCAAAAAATAAATTAAACTATTAACCCCTAAACCTAACAGCCCCCTAACTTTAAATTAAAATTACAAGATCCCTATCTTAAAATAAATAAAAACTTACCTGGGAAATTAAAAAAACCTAAGTTTAAACTATAAATTAAACTAGCATTACTATTATACTAAAATTAAAATAACTATCAATTAAATAAATTAAATTACTCATTAAAAAAAACTAACACTACTAAAAAAAAATCTGCTCTTTTCCCTGAAAAAAATACAAAGACCCCCCAACAGTAAAACCCGCCACCAACCAACCCCCAAAATAAAAAACCTAACTCTAAAAATAACCTAAGCTACTCATTGCCCTGAAAATGACATTTGTATGGGCATTGCCCTTAAAAAGGGCATTCAGCTCTTTTAAGAAAAGCCCAAACCCTAATCTAAAAAAATCAAAAAACACCCCAAAAAAAGCTTAAAAAAGTCTAACACTAGCCCCCAATGATCCACTTAAAGTTTCTGAAGTACGGACATCCAGGCGATGAGAAGTCTTCATCCAGGCGGCGAGGTCTTCATCCATCCAGGCGGCATCTTCTATCTTTATCCAGACAGCATCTTCTATTTTCATCCCGGCGGCGGGGAGTGGCTCCATCCTGAAGACATCCGGTGCAGAGCATCCTCTTTATACAGTCTACGCCGTATACTGAATCTTCAATGCAAGGGAGCCTTTTCAAAATTGCCCTTGCATTCCTATTGGCTGATTTGATTTTGGAAATTCAAATCAGCCAATAGGATGAGAGCAACTGAAATCCTATTAGCTGTTCAAATCAGCCAGTAGGATGAGAGCTACTAAGATTTTATTGGCTATTCAAATCAGCTAATAGGATTTCAGTAGCTCTCATCCTATTGGCTGATTTGAACAGCCAATAGGATTTCAGTAGGGGAGCGGAGGAATAGGGGTTAATATCCTTATTATAGTGTGGGCGATGTTGAGGTGTGGGGGAATAGGAGTTAATAACTTTATTATTGTGGTGATGATGTCGGGTAGCGGCGGAATAAGGGTTAATAACTTTAATTAGTGGTGGCGATGTCTGGAGTGGCAGATTAGGGGTTAATAACTTTAATATAGTGTTTGCGATGCAAGAGGGTCTCAGTTTAGGGGTTAATAGGTAGTTTATGGGTGTAAGTGTACTTTGTAACAGTTTAGTTATGAGTTTTGTGTAATAGTTTTGTTGCACAAAATTTATAACTACTGGTCTCAGATTGCGGAATGGATGATGTCGATATAGGGTGTAAAGCAAGCTTTTTAGCCTCGCCGCAAAACTTGTAATGGCAGCGCTATGGAAATCCCACACAAAACCGTCATTTTTTGGAGTGCGGGAGAAACGTTGCGTTACAGGCTAAAATGCTGGCTGTACAGCTATACCGACAAGACTCGTAATGGCTGCATTGCTGTTTTAACGTTGAAATGGCCATTTTTTCCAACATTAAAACAAGAATGCAAAACTCGTAATCTAAGTGATTGTGCATTAATTCAAATTTTTGTTTAGATAAAACAAAACGAAAATCCGATTTTCATGAGGAATGTACATGAGTTTGAAAATGAATGCACATCTCTACTAGGCAGTGGACAGTATATAGGCTTTTTTTAAGGGAACTTTGTACATTTACTATGTGTGTAACCAGTGCAAAAGGTCACATAGCTTCAGACATAGGGCTCCATTTATCATAGGTACATAATTTGTTACCGAGAACCTCGCTGTCCGCATTTAACATTGCACAAGATTAAAATATTATAGAAAAAATATTTTATTTTTACACTAGGGTGATTCCTTTAAGAAAAAATATGTTAGAGGTGACATTATCAGGCACAAGTGGGGTGAAACGCGGTGGAGAGGGGCATAAGAGAAAAAGTGACAAAAAAAATAAACAAAGGTGTAAAAAGAAAGAGCAAAAAGAGATTAAATAATGCAGGGATAATGAAAAAGAGGGGAGCATACAGGTGGGAGGGCAAAGGGCAGTGTGGTAAAAAGATTAGAAAGTAGAAGAACAAACACAAATATTCCCTTTGAGTGTATGAGATCTTGGGAAAATAATCCAAATCCTTTCTGCTTGCCTGTGACAATGACACCATTGGTGTCTGCTCACCAGGCATCTGTTCATGTCCCCAGGCCAGTAATTAAACATGAAGAAGGTAACATGGTTTGTAAAGAAGCAATAGAAATCAGGGGAAATAAAAAGGGAACTACATAAAATAAGGGTAGGAAGCGAAACAAAGTCAATTGAAGATGAAAAAAGTAAAAAGTGTGAGGGAAAGAGATCTAATAAGGGGTGAATCTAGACCACAAAAAGCTTAAAGGGACATGAATGTCAAAATGAAACTTTCATAGTCAATTTACTCATTAAATGTATCCCATTCACTCTCTATCCTTTATTGAAAAGCATACTTAGGTAGGCTCAGGTGCAGCATTGTACTACTGCGAGCTAGCTGTTGATTGGTGACTACTGGCTATTCAAATTTGCCTCTTGCCATCGGCTCACCAGATGTATTCAGCTAGGTCTCAGTAGTGTATGGCTGCTTTGGAGCTGACTTTAAGTACAGTATATGCAGGGGTTAAACACAGATAAATGCATCCAACTGTGCAATAATAAAATGCTCTAATACATTACAGTATTTTCTTTTGTATTTTTGTGTCCCTTTAATACCACAGGTACAGGGAATATATTCTGGGATTTAAAACCACCTATCACCTTCCTTTAACCTTTTCCTTCCTAGTTATAGAGCACTAGGCATGTAACAATTGCACTACCTTAAAAATTCATTTCAGTTGGAACCTTTGAGGTTAGGAGGTTGTTAATGTCATGAATAGGAGCGCATAAGATCAACCACTGATAATAATTTGAAAAAGAGGCAAAAGATACAATCAGAAGGGGTAAAGAATGGAGGGATGGGGCACAGTAAAAGTGGTGGAAAGAGAGAGAGAGTTAGGGAAAGAAAAGACATCGGATCACTGTCACATTCATGTTATGTATTTTCCCACAGTTTGTCAGTCCTCAAGAAAAGCATACCTCCCACCATTCCTCAGTATTAGCTACTGACCGCTCAACAAGTTAAATAAAAATGTACACTAAACACAACATAAATAAATAAAAGTGTTACATTCATATATACACTATATGATAACATTTATTTATATAAATATTAATTAAAAATATTTTATTAGGGTTCAAAGGTAATATGGTATATGGTCATGTATTTCACTGCAAAGGGCTATAATATATATGTATATATGTATGTGTGTGAGTGTATATATCCTACGAGATCTGCTTGATGATGGAAAACATCAGGGGATCATTGATGACGAAACATTTGACTATTTAAATGTTCAGCATCCGATAGTACCGATATTCCATCACCTCCCCAAAGTACATAAATCTTTGGAGGAGGTGAAAGGACGCCCGATAGTTTCGGGAATAGGATCCCTTTTTGAGAATCTATCAAATTGGCTGGAATCCTTATTACAACCCCTTGTGTATGGATTGCCATCATACTTGAGGGATACCAAACATCTCTTGAGACTGATGAAAGAACACGCTTGGAATGACAAAATGGGTTGGCTAACGATTGATGTGGTTGGCCTCTATTCGGCCATTCCACACGATAAAGGGATAGTAGCCACAAGATACATGCTGGATAATTTCAGCAACTACAACACTGACCTTAAGGTATATATAGTGAGAGTGTTAGATTTTCTGTTAACTCATAACTATTTTGAGTTTTCAGGAAGCTTTTTTCTCCAACAGAGAGGGACAGCTATGGGTGCGAAATTCGCACCAGCCTATGCTAACATTTTCATGGGCTGGTGGGAATTGACGCACCTATATTCTGATCAGAACCCCTTCCTGTCATCAATCACTAGCTATAAACGCTATATTGATGACCTTCTAATTGTATGGTCTGGCACACAAGGAGATTTAGCAAACTTCTGTGAGTATATCAATGATAACACGGTGGGTTTAAGCTTTACCCACAGCTTTGATAAAGTCCAGGTACCATACTTGGATGTCATTCTGATAGGTAGGCCCTTGGAGAACAAAGTAAGTACCTCACTATATACTAAACCAATCACATCCAACACTTTCCTCCATGCTAGGAGCTGTCACCCTAGACATACAAGCTATGGGATTGCAAAAGGCCAATTTTTAAGACTAAGGCGCAATTGCTCAGAGCATGACAGCTTCCTACGAGAGAGTCACTCCCTTACCCAAAAATTTCTTGAGAGAGGGTACAATAAAAAGACTATAAATAGGGCCTTCAATGATGTTTTGCATCAAGATAGGTCTACTTTACTTAAAGAGAAACAAAAACAAAAGCCTTCTAGGAACAAACCTACTTTTGTAACCACGTACAGCTCCCAATATTACCAGGTCTGCAAAATTTTGCGGAGGAATCTTCCGATTCTGTTAGCTGATGACATCTTAAAAGATGAGATTAGGGTGGGTTGCTTTTGTGTCCCAAAGCGGAACATAACAATTGGGAACCGAGTTTCCCCCTCCTTACTCAAAAAGCAAAAACCGACAAGCAGCTGGTTAACTCAAAAAGGGCATTACAAATGTGGGAACAGCACTTGCAAAGCTTGTGGCTATGTGAGTGTCAATAGGACGTTCCAATCTACAGTCACACAAAAGGTATACACACATTCCTACTGTACAAACTGCCGAACGACATATATTATCTATCTGATTACATGCTTGGCATGTGATAAGCAGTACGTAGGTTGTACCTCCCGAGAGGCGAGGGAGAGGATACGAGCCCATCTCAATGATATTGAGCGGGGTATCCTAACTACAGGAGCAGCCAAGCACTTCATAGAGGTGCATCACAGAGATGTCAGGAATTTTACATGGCTAATTATAGATCATATTCCAAAGAAGCCGTGGGGAGGTGATAGATCAAGGGACCTCCTTAGAAAGGAGGCCTTTTGGATCTTCACACTGGGAACCAGACAACCCCTAGGTCTCAATATAGAAACAGATCTTATTAACCATTGGCAATCCTAGAGTGATTTCCCACCAATCCTAGCCAGGGATACATTAGCATTTATCAATACCTGAAAAAGATATTGTTACTGCTATATACTATCATACATACATCCTTTTAACAAATTGGATCTATGGGTATCATTACCAAGCAACACCTGAATAGTTCCAGTGATCCATTATGATCCAATGGACATTCAGATAGAGGTCCACTGGTATTACTATACCACAGGGAGATATCAAGGACTAGGGACACCCAACATTCTAGTTTTTGGTGCCTTGAGTATAGTAATTTCATCACAAATAAGTTATCATATTGAAAATATCACGTATGTGAACCATTCACTAAAATAATTACTAGAAGTGCCATTAGTAGGCCGTTTGATACTGTATATAATAGATGCAGAATTAATCAAGCATTACCATATATAACTTAGTTCATATGGTGTAAGTCTTAAGATTAAGTTCTTTTTCAGTATCCAGTAATAGGCATTTGACACTTAATACATACAATAGTACGTGAGTACTCATGGGATGTGCAAGCATGTATTGCACATCTTATGAGCATATATGTGGGCTATATGCCACTCAAATGAGATTGGCTATTAGATAACTAACTTAAGCAGGATTAATACCAAAAACCACAAAATACCAACGTTTAGTGCTCTATTGCTCTGAACTTAACCTATACTCGCACCAATTCAATTACAAATGTATCATTACATGGGTCTCCCCAAAGCTGCAGCTATTTGACATGTTATGTACTGCTCAACAACACCTTTGTTGTTGTTTTTTCCTCTCTGTAGTCTTTAATTAATTAATTAATTAATTTATTACTTTTTTTCCTTTGGAGGAGACATTATTAAGTTTCTAACTACTCTTAAGGAGATATTACTAAGAGTGGATATGAATGCAGCACATAACACATCTAATAGCTTGCTTTCAAGTTAACCATACATTTCCCTATACTTCCCCCATTTAAATGTACACACCTGTTACATGATTAGGGCCACATTACAACCAATAATAAGTTAGGTTAGCCTATTTAAAGCTGCATGTTAGTAGTGGGCACTATGCAGTCTATGAATAAGGCTCTATAGGAGCTGAAACGCGTCAGACATAGCCCACTATCTGTGCACCTAACAGCCCTCATCCATCTGGCCATGTTACCTCCTATGCCTGCAAGTTACTATTTTACAAGCTAACTCTTTATAGTTACCTGCAGAGCCGCTGTGTGCAAGCTTTTACATGCTATTTTTCTTCAATAAAGGAACCTGTTTTGAGAATCCTGTCCGGACACCTGTGTGTTTTTCTATATATATATATATATATATATATATATATATATATATATATATATATATATATATATATATATATAGTATAAATATATATATATACTGTATATATATATATATATATTCATATATATATATTTATATAAAAACACATATGTATACACACTCACACACACACTCACACACATATATATATATATATATTTATTCACATACATACATACACACTTTGGAGCTCTTTCCACTCAAATACCTGAAAACATGAAAAATCTTTTTCATTTAGTTTTAATATTTTATAATGTGTTTTACTGTGTATTTACTGTAAATATTTTCAATTCTAATTTTCTTCACATAGTAGAATATGTTCTTTGTATTTTAAAATACATATTTCTATATATATATCTGTCTGTACATACTGTATACCTGTATATATTCATATAGATATATAGGTATAGATATATATTTTCCAAAAAAAAATATTGGAATGTAAAATATGTATAACTACCTTCGGGTTGAGCGCACTTAGTCTAACGCGGTTATTTTTTAACCCCTTAAGGACCGGGCAGTTCAGACTAAACCTTCCCCAAAAGACCAGAGGATTTTTATCATTTTTGCCATCACTACATTTAAACAGAAATAGAGCCTTGTTTTTTTTATTTACCTATCAAAACTATACATATATATTTTAATAGACAACCCAAAGTATTGATCTAGATACATTTTGGTATATTTCATGCCACCATTTCACCACCAAAATCGATTAAATTAATTTTTTTTTAACATTTTCACAAACTTTAGGTTTCTCACTGAAATTATTTACAAACAGCTTGTGCAATCATGGCACAAATGGTTGTAAAAGCTTCTGTGGGATCCCCTATGTTCAGAAATAGCAGACATAAATGGCTTTGGCGTTGCTTTTTGGTAATTAGAAGGCCGCTAAATGCAGCTGAGCACCACACGTGTATTATGGCTAGCAGTGAAGGGGTTAATTGGGTAGCTTGAAAGGTTAATTTTAGCTTTAGTGTAGACTGGTTAGCCTCCCACCTGACACTTGCCATCCCCTGATCCCTCTAAAAACAGCTCTCTTACTACAGGGAGCTAGCTGAACACATTGGGTGAGCCAATAACATGAGGCATATATGTGCAGGCATCAATAGCAGCTCCTAAGCCTACCTAGGAATCCCTTTCAGCAAAGGATACCAAGAGAACAAAACAAATTATATAATAGATTTTAAATGGAAAGTTGTTTAAAATCACACACTCTATTGGAATCATGAAAGAAAATAAATTGGCTTTCAGGTATAAAGATGATAAAACTTTTAGGGGCATCACCAGTAAATACATCATGCATTTTACTGCAAACCTTTACATATTGAGAGTTTATTCTCAAAGATAACCCTGAGCCATTTGGGATATTTTCATGCTATGTGATACCCAGAGTTGAGGGTCGAGATACCCAGAGAAGCCCAACACCCTCCTAAGAAAACACTGGAAATGGAAAGTGCTAAACATAGAGCAGGGGAAGATAATCCATGTAGCAGTTACAATAACAATATAGAACTGTAAATAGTGAAACAATAGAAGTAGCACCACCTGTTTGCTATTACAAACCTTCAACCTTATTAATGTGATATACTCAAAAATGTTATTCCCTATAAATGTTTAAAGGGACACTGAACCCAATTTTTTTCTTTTGTGATTCAGATAGAGCATGAAATTTTAAGCAACTTTCTAATTTACTCCTATTATCAAATTTTCTTCATTCTCTTGATATCTTTATTTGAAATGCAAGAATGTAAGTTTAGATGCCGGCCCATTTTTGGTGAACAACCTGGGTTGTCCTTGCTGATTGGTGGATACATTCATCCACCAATAAAAAAGAGCTGTCCAGAGTACTCAACCAAAAAAAAAGCTTAGATGCCTTCTTTTTCAAATAAAGATAGCAAGAGAACGAAGAAAGATTGATAATAGGAGTAAATTAGAAAGTTGCTTAAAATTGCATGCTCTATCTGAATCTCGAAAGAAAAAAATTTGGGTTCAGTGTCCCTTTAACTAAGCATAGAATAATAAAATGTGCAATGCATTTTCAAAATTAATTTTGTCTGCTTTTTCCTGTAATTTATATCTGAAAATAAAAATGTAGTTTTACACCTTCCCCCAGAGAGATTGAAATACCTTCTGTGAAATTTAGAACCTTGCACCTGCAGCATGCTGCACAGTGATTGTTTGACATCTGGAAGTGCTCAATTATATCTGTTCCTATTTGGCCATAGCAAAGAAGATAATATAAAGACACTCAAGTGAAGTTTCCTAGGACTGCAAGACAAAGTTAATTTTGCTAACAAAATTATGGCTTTAACTGTTTGTTTTTTTCTTTAACATTTATTTTGTATGCACAACATTTGCAGTGCAGCGATTAATTAACTGTATATAAGCTGCTATCAAAAATATTGAGATCAGGTAAACATGTAGGTTACAGGTCCCCAACAAGCCCCACCCTCATTTTTAACTATTCATCCTCTTCCTTGTGCCTGTTCTCCAATCAGCACTCTAGTTACAACAAAAGACGCCCAAAGGGGAGAGCGCTGATTGGAGAATAATTCAAACCTTTAGCTCACAGTTAAATTGACTTTTGAAGTGGGAGGCGGAGTGTGGGGTATTTGAATTTCATATCCATATTAAAAAGTAAGTTATAGCGCAACTTCATTACAAATAATGAATTAAACTCCATCTAAAATATCACCAACATTCCGGATCTGTTTTTATAAAGG
This sequence comes from Bombina bombina, assembly GCF_027579735.1. Classification (NCBI taxonomy): domain Eukaryota; kingdom Metazoa; phylum Chordata; class Amphibia; order Anura; family Bombinatoridae; genus Bombina; species Bombina bombina. The sequence goes on from NC_069500.1 coordinate 830,427,293, forward strand.
GGAGCATTTACCATCACTTTAATAAAACAAAAAGCATAAAAAATACTGTAAACAGCATGCACCCCTCCCCTGCTAGGTGCCCGGTGTGCTTGTACCTGCAGCATGTCCCATAGTGCTGTGCCAGATAATAACTGTAGTTACAATAGATTCTGACAGGCGTGGTTCTTCAAATGGGCCATACAATCTTCCACTGTAAGTTAACTTTTCAATGGTGCAGGAAGATGACATCTCACTCACGTTGCAAATGCAGCTGATCTTTGCACATGTACATTTTTGGACTTCTTTGTTTTCCTGTTTTCACCGTTATCAGTGTGGGATACTTTTATATACGTTACAATGGGATAATTATAATTGTTTTCCCCTCAGTGTGTTTACAATGAATTCTTGTTCCAACAACATGTATGAGACATTGATGATTTTGGTTTATTTTTGTATATGAAATAGCTGGTTTTGTTCTTTGAATGCACAACCCACTGAAATATGTTGAGCTTGTAGAGAAAAAAAGGTCTCCTTATTTTATCACTTTCTATACACAGAAATGCTTCCTAAACGTGTCTTTGTTTGTTTACCAAAGCTCAATACTTAGAGAGAACAATTAAACAACAATATTTTATTACTTATTTCTCCTACTGCCTACTGGGAGTGTAATAACGTCTGCTGGTTATGTTTACTTAAAGGGACAGTCTAGTGAAAATTAAACATTCATGATTCAGATAGGACATGCAAATTTAAACAACATTCCAAATTACTTTTATCATCAAATTTGCTTTGTTCTCTTGGTATTCTTTGTGAAAAGCTAATACTAGGTAGGCTCATATGCTAATATCTAAGCCCTTAAAGGCCACCTCTTATCTCAGTGCAGTTTGACAGTTTTTCACAACTAGACAGCGCTCATGTGTTTCATAAAGATAACATTGTGCTCACTCCAGTGGTGATTGGCTAAAATGCATGCCTGTCAAAAGAACTGAAATAAAGAGACAGTCTGGAGAAGCTTAGATACAAGGTAATTACAGAGGTAAAAAGTATATTAATAGAACCATGTTGGTTATGCAAAACTGGGGAATAGGTACTAAAAGGATTATCTAACTTTTTAAACAATAATAATTTTCGAGTAGACTGTCCCTTTAACTTATCTATAGTCAGTACTTAAGTATTGCATTATTCAGTATAAGTGGGGGATACAACAGTCAAAATAAACTGTTTCAAATGACAGAGCAAAGGTAAAGGATTTGTAAACAATTTAATACATTTCAGCAAGTAAAATGGATAATTGGGAATAAATAAAAGCGAGAAAATTTGACAGTACATTGTTCCTTTAATTAATGTGTGTGTGTGGTCAGACTATTGTTCAGACACTCGAGCATAAACAGGACAGTTCTGTAAAAACTTACATAAACCGCTGAATTGTATGGCAGAAATCAGAATGGTTTGCCCCACTCAGCCTTTCACATTCCTCCTATCCATAAATCCCCAGACACTATTTATTCCTCTCCCTTTTTACAAACAGACTGCAGTCCTGCATCATTGCATTCCCTTAGCCAATATCTCTTAAAGGGAAAATGGAATTTGGAGATGATATAATGTACTTTTAAAGGTAGATTTTTAATTACATAGCTGCCGGAGGACTGGCAGACATTGCAGTGAAATGCATTGCACCCCTAGCAGCCAAGGGGTTAAACAGAGCAAATTGAGCACTGTAAATGTTGAAAAAATATGCTGTAGATTATTGAGAAAATGGCAATTTTAGAAGTCATGTGACCTATTTTGACAAATCCAATTTTAAGTGTATCTGGTGAAGTCAAATACAGGTTTAATCAATCAAGTTTTTGAGCTTGAAGTCTACATCACCCTCAGTGGATGAGCAACAGGTATTTCAGTAGATTGATAGATTGACCAGCAAGTTTGTATAGCAACAGTACTTGGGGTTTTCAGTCATAAGACAACATTTTGAGTTGGGGCAAATTTGTTTTTAGAAACATTTCTGCACTTGTTTCTCAGCCTTCAAGAAAAAGCAACAAACTTTAGTGAAGTTTAAAACATACTTATTGTTTAGAGCTGATCAGTATTTCTGTATAGCAAAACACATTTTCAAATAATCCCTCCATCCTGAGGATTCTTACAGTAGAATTAAAATCTATACATCATTTTTAATATATATATATATATATATATATATATATATAATACAAAATACACATATATATATACAGGTGGCCCTCGTTTTACAATGGTTCAATTTACACTGTTTCAGAATAACAACTTTTTTTTCCAGTCATGTGACTACTATTGAAAAGCATTGAGAAGCAGTGCATTTATTAAAATAGCCAGTAGGTGGAGCTGTCCGCTTGTGTTGCAGCAAAGCCAAGCAAGCTTAAATTAATCAGTTTAACCAGACCTGAGCTATCGAGCAGATTTCCAAGGAACAAGATCTTCCTGTCTATAAATCAGTCCAGATTGGAATGCATAGAAAGAACTGTTTGCAGAAAAATGCAAGTGAAGTCTGTGTTGTGTGATTATTTTATTAGGTTTTTAATGCTGTTTAGCAATTTTTTTTGTTCATTTAACTTAGTTTAATTATATATTATGTGTTGTGTGATTATTTTATTAGGTTTATAATGCTGTTTAGCATTTAAAGTCTTCATTTCAAAGCTTTAAAAATAATGTATTAGGTGTTACTTATGACAATTTTGAGAGGGGTTTCCCACACTTCCCATTAACTTACATTATAAACTGGGTTTCAATTTACAACGGTTTCGATTTACAACCATTCCTTCTGGAACCTAACCTCGGCGTAAACTGAGGGCTACCTGTATATATATATATATATATATATATATATATATATATACATATTAAAAATACGTTATAGATAAAAGTGGATTATATGGGAGAAACCTATACTATATTACAGAGAAATTGTTCATTATATAGACGTCCTTCGCTGGAACCTAAGGCATCCGTTTGTATTAAGGCACTGGTTGACTGTAGGAATATTCAACAACTCAGTTTCTTGTGAATTTTATACATTCCAATGATTCTAAAACAAGGGTGACCCACTGCCCAGAACTTCCAGGAATGGGATCTGAATGTTTCCTGCTTTACTTACAAGGCAAAATAAACTCTGCTGGTTATCTGGTTATCTGCCCTTTATTTGGTTAAAAAAAACATTTTTTTTTCCACAACAAAGAGAAGCAGGAAAGCACATTTCAAGGAAGGAGAAATAGAAAAAGAGGGCCTGATCTGTAGCTAATGAATGCCAAACTTGGGGGATTGTTTAAAGAGGATTGTACATTAAAGGAACAGTAAAGTCATAATTAAACAGTAAGGATTCAGATAGAGCATGCAATTTTAAACAAATTTCCAATATATTTTTATTATCAAATTTACTTTGTTCTCTTGGCAGCCTTTGTTAAAGACTAAATCTAGATAGGCTGATAGGAGCTTAGGAGCGTGCACGTGTCTTTAACAGTCTATAGCAGAAGTATTTGTAACACTGCAATAAACTGCTGCCAGATCGCTAGACACATGCATTCTCCTGAGCTCACCTAGGAGGATTAAACTTTCATCATTCCAATAGGGCATGTAATTTTAAACAGCCTTCCATTTTACTTTTATCATCAAATTTGTAAAAAAAAGCACTAAGATAAGGGGGCAGTCTGCAGATGCTTAGATATAAGGCAATGACAGAGGCAAAAAGTGTATTAATATAACTGTGTTGGTTATGCAAAACTAGGAAATGGGTAATAAAGAGATTATCTATCTGTTTAAACAATAAAACATTTCAAGTAGACTGTCCCTTTAACAAAGAATACCAAGAGAACTAAACAAAATTTATAATAGAAGTAAATTGGAAAGTTGTTTAAAACATCATACTCTAGTCAATTTATGTTTAATTTTGAATGAACTGTCCCGTTAAAGGGACAATCAAGTCAAAAACATACTTTCATGATTTAAATAGGACATGTAATTTTAAAAAACTTTCCAATTTACTTTTATTACCAATGTTGCTTTGTTCTCTTGGTATTCTTATTTAAAAGCTAAACCTAGGAGGTTCATATGCTAATTTCTTAGACCTTTAAAGCCGCCTCTTATCTGAAAGCATTTTGACAGTTTTTCACCACTAGAGGGCGTTAGTTTGTGTGTTTCATATAGATAACATTGAGCTCAGGCACGTGAAGCTCCTATGAGTGAGCACTGATTGGCTAAAAATTCAAGTCTGTCAAAAGAACTGAAATAAGAGGGCAGTTTGCAGAGGCATAGATACAAGTTAATTACAGAGGTAAATGTGTATTATAATTGTGTTGGTTATGCAAAACTGGGGATGGGTAATAAAGGGATTATCTTCCTTTTTAAAAAACAAAAATTCTGGTGTTGACTGTCCCTCTAATATTTGAAAATTGGTTAAAACAATAGCACTTAGTCTGAACTTCAAATGAGTAGTAGATTTTTTTTTAAGTTATGTATATTTCCACTCCCCTTGTACCATGTGATAGCAATCAGCCAATCACAAATGCATATACGTATAGTCTGTGAATTCTTGCACATGCTCAGTAGGATCTGGTGACTCAAAATTGTAAATATAAAAGACTGTGCACATTTTTTTTAATGGAAGTAAATTGGAAAGTTGTTTAAAATTACATGCTGTTCCTTTAAGTAAATATTCTTCCAAAAAAATTATATTTTGAATAAATCTGGAAAAAAATAGCATGGGTAGGAATTACATTGTGGTGGGGGGTTTGAGATCATGGAGGAAGAGAGTAGACAGCATCAGTGGTACATCGCTTTTGTGAAAGTACACAGTTAAAGGAATATGATACCTAAGAATGTTCTCTGTTCTTTCTAAAATCAAATGTTTCAAAATGTCTAATAGTTGTTTGTTTTTTGCTATGTTTTTTTTTTTTAAATGGATGTTCTTTTTATTTGGGAGTTGACCCTAACATCTAATTAGCAGTCCCAGGACTTAGTTGCATATAATCATGCACTTCCTGTTAATTCCAAATTCAATTTTAAGCAAATTTTACTTTTTCCATAACCCTTTCAGCAATAATAATAATAATATGTTTAAGTGCTGCTCTTTCATATATATGATGAAATAGTTGAGTTGTATGTCCCTTTAAGAATTTTCTTAACCCAATAGTTGCCAAAGAGCAATGAGTTGATATTATATTCTGCCATTCAAACAATAAATTTGCTCTACTGTAACAGATTCCCACCTACACTTATTCATGCAAACGTTTCTCTGAAATGTATTTCATTTTCTGGCATAGAGTAAAAAATAGAATAGAATATTATCAATTTGCAATCATTTTGTGTATAGTTAATTTGTAAGTTTATCACTATATTACAATATCTATTTCATTCCATTATTATAAGCTCATTGTATTTTTAGAGCTTTACATACTGATTATTATTTACTGGCACTAGATTTCTGCTTAAAATCATTATCCTAAAAGCCCTGAATCAATGACTTTTCCCAGTTAAGTGTATAACTGATTTTAGAAATCAAAATAAGTCTAGCCCCATAAGCCTTTCTTTACTTAATATCCGTATACTGACCACAATGAGACATTTTGTCCATCTTAAATAATCTGACCTCTGGTAAAATGGAACTTTATTTAATATATACGTATTCACAAATACATATTTCCCACACCTCTTGGCAATATTTCCTGGAAAGTAATTACTATAGTTTGACCTCTAGCTTTTGCAAGGCTCTCTAGAGACTTTACCTTAAACATACTATTATATTTAGTTTCCAAGGGTGTCACAACTAGGGTGTCAAGTGTAATAGCGGGTATAGCAGAGACAAACCTGTTGTTGTTGTAGGAATGCTTTTTCCCTTAATGTGTTTACCAGCTGCAGAATATATCAAATTTATGAGAAATTGCATCTTTTTTTTTTTTTTTTGTATTTGAATATCTTGTTTTGTTCTTTGAAACCACAACCCATTAATATGTCTTGAGTTTGCATGGAAACACATCTATTTATTTTATCACCTTCAGAACACACACGCTTCTTTATATTATCTATGTCTGTAAACCAAAGCCCTATACTTAGGCCCTGATGATGTGAACATCCACAATGTGGCGATATATTTTTAAAAGGATTCGTCACAGGAACAAGATTACCAGTGAAATATTCAAAACTTCTGAAATCAGTGTTTGAGGATAGTCTCGCCGAAAGGCGTTGTAATATACATCTGGGTGGCTGTGATGGCGATATTTTCAAAGCAGTATCACCACCTACATTGAAGATTTAATGTAAATGATCCCTTTTACACATATCACACATGTACATTGCTTATTTCGTGCATTCGGTTCACAATCAAATAAACGAACGGCAGCCTATGTGAATAAAAAGAATAAGAAAATAATGTATTAATTAAAAGCTTTACTACATTTGTTTATTCCTTATTAGTTTAATGCAAAAACACCAACCCAATAAACCCGCTATGCAGCCATACACTATTAAACCCTAAACCCAAAAGCAACATAACCCCACTGCAAACTTCACTATTAACCCCTTAATCGCAATAACCCACACCGCAACCTAAGCCCACTACACTATTACATATTAAAAATGTTGTTTTCTATCACCTGTGTATATATAGTGTGCAAAAGTGCCATTCAGGACCTCACACTTTTTTTTTTTTTTAAAGTTTTTATTGAAATATCATTCCAGGGTACAGAAAAAAAAGGAGGTAAGTTATTATCACTTTAGTTACATAATAGGGGAAAAATACATTTCTTCATTAACACAGTAAATTGACACCTATTAAACTTGATAGGTATATACCCTTATGCGAAAAAGAGAAAGAAAACTACCAAACAAGGGGCAAACAGAAGAGAAGAAAAGAGTTAGCGACCTTATCTAAGCAATAATATAAGAGACCTGACTAACTCCTTGGAACTTCCTATAGCGATCGGCCAGCCAGTTCCTAGGATAGGGGGGGAGGGAGAAAGAGGAGAGAGAGAAAAAAAAAAAAGGGAACAGAAGAGATCCCCTCCATAAAATTATACTTGCCAATTGGATGGGAGTAGACCGAGTTCCCATTGCTGAATAAACCAACTAGATTTCCTAAGTGGGGCAATTAACTGCAATTGGGCTTCCAAAGGTAGTGTTAATATTACTTTTTCCCATTTAAGAAAAAATCTTTGTATTGACTTATCATTAGGGTCTCTCAGGTTAAATTGCTCCAAGATTATCTGGTTATGAATTTTATTTAGAAACTCCTTGAATTTAGGTTCCTGGGTAGATTTCCAGTTCCTAAGAATGACATTGCGTCCAACTAGGATTACTGTATTTATGAGCCTGGTATTCGAATAAGGTTCATCGTGGCTTAGGAGAAAAAAGATATGTCTCGGCCAGAGAGTAAGACTGCAGGCATTCACCTTGTTCACCCAAAAACATACTTTGCTCCAGAACTGCAAAACTTTAGGGCAGCTCCAGAAACAATGCATTTCATCTGCATCCGTAGCATTACATTTAGGGCAATTGACTTCTTTTTTATACCATTTTGTCATTTTGGCTGGTGTAATATATAATAGATTTGTTAACTTAAAATGAGATTCCCTCCAGTCTATAGAGACTAGAGTTTGATCAATTAGTTTAAAGCTTTGAAGAATATGTTGTCTAGTAATATTTGTGAAAGTTTTAATCCATTTCCTCCCTAAATTATCAATATGTAATAGCCCGTGGTGCTTAATAAGCATATTATAAAGAATTGAGATGGAGACTTTCCCAGCATGATATAGTCTGATCACATCATCTAAATCCCCCAGTGAGGGTTTAGTTCCATTCTTCACTCGTAGAGTCCCGATCCAATGTTGTGCCTGGAGATAAGCATTAAAAGAGGTTTTTGCTAGATTAAAGTTAGATCTTAACTCTGCAAATGTCTTAATCGTTAAGGACTCATTTACACAGATATCTTTTACATTTCTAAGACCGTTCTTGGCCCATGTAGAAAAGACTTTATATATGAGCCCCGGAGGGAAATCTGGGTTCCCTACTAAAGGCAGAAACTCAGATCTACGGAAATTAATTTGTATCTCAGAACAAACTTTCTGCCATGCCAGAATTATATACTTGAATGTATATAGATGTGACACATTTGCTGGCAGTCTCGCAAATGGAATATGGATCAGTGCTTTAAGTGAAAATGGAGCTACCAGCTGTGTTTCTAATTAAAGGAAGGAGACATGCTCTTTTTCTGATATCCAATCTAATACGAATTTAACAAGCGTAGCATAGTTGTAGAACTGTAGATTGGGCAATGCCAAACCACCATGAGCCTTAAGAAATGATAATTTAACAAGTGAGATCCTAGCTTTCTTCCCATGCCATATAAATCTAGAGAATACCGTTTGTAGAAATTTTAAATCTTTCTTAATAAGTAATAAGGGCAAATTTTGAAGTAAGTAAAGTAATTTTGGAAATAAGATTTTAATTAGCATTACGCGGGCAGACAGTGAGATAGAAAGATTATCCCAAGCTGTTAATTTCTTCTCAAACATGTCAATACATTTCCGGAAATTTAAATCATACCATTGTGAAGGATTCTTACTTAAAAAAATGCCTAGACACTTAATTTCCTGTACTTCTTTAAAAGGATGTAGAATAGGATTCTTAGATTTGTAGATCCAAAGCAGCTCCAATTTCCCCCAGTTAATTTTGTACCCTGAAATAGAGCTAAACATTTCAATAATCTTTAGCAGTTGGGGTGTAGATTGTTTAGTGTTGCTTAAAAAAAGTAAAATACCATCTGCAAATAATGATGTCACAAAGTTCTTATCCCCTAGCTTAATTCCTTTTAGCTCTTTTCTCAGCAATATCACAAGTGGTTCTAGTGATAGGTTAAAAAGTAGGGGGGAAAGGGGGCAACCCTGACGTGTACCTCATTGAAGAGTGAATCTATCAGTTACCTCTCCATTAACAATAATGGCAGAGGATGGAGCCTGATACATTACACGTATAAAATGGTAGAAATTCCCTGTGAGGCCAAATCCTTCAAGCGCACTGAATAAATGGTCCCATACTATGCAGTCGAACGCTTTCTCAGCGTCGACTGTAAGCAGGGCTAGATCTGTTCTATAATGTGGCTTTTTCTTTATTGATCTATTCCAAAAATTGTCAATAACCAGCATAGCTTTTCGAAGGTTCTTCACCGAATTCCTTATAACCATAAAGCCTGCTTGATCCGGGTGTATTAATGGTTCAAGGAAATGCTTAAGTCTGTGTGAAATAATGGCAGTTAAAAGCTTATAATCTTGGTTTAATAAGGATATAGGTCTATAAGAGGATAATACTTCTGGGTTTTTATCCTTTTTAAGGATCAATGCCACATTAGATGTTGTAAAAAAATTTGATTGCATTTGATTTTTAATATAGTACTCATTAAAAAGAGCCGCTAGTGTGGGAAGGATTTGCTCATGGAGGAGTTTGTAAAACTCAGATGGGAGAGCATCCGGACCTGGCGTCTTGTTTAATTTAGCCTGTTTAATAGCGTCTGAAATCTCACGTAACGAAATGGGTTCATTTAACCGGAGCAAGTCCTGGGAGTCAATTTTGGGTAGAGATATACTTTTCCAGAATTCCTTCAGGACCTCACACTTATGCCCTCAAAACATATAGTACAGTAAAGATAATGGCGGCACACCAAAAACATTTCCAATTCTTTAAGTTTATTCAAAACATCTCTAAAGGACAATAAAAAAAACGACGACATCTCGGGTGACAACCCTTAATCATGTTGGACATGTTGTGAATAAACTTGAAGAATTGGAAAAGTTTTCAGTGCATTCCCACTACACTATTAACCCCCTTAAACGCAATAACTCCCACCACAACCTAATTATACGACTACACGACTACACTATTAACCCCTTAAACTCCCCCTGAAAAGGGCATTTGTATGGGCATTGCCCTTAAAAGGGCCTTCAGCTCTTTTACTGCCCTTAAAAGGGCATTCAGCTCTTTTTCGTCTATCAAAATAAAAAAGCCCTACTCTAAAAAAGAAACACCCAAAAAAAACCAAAAAAACACTAACCCTAAAATCGGTACTTAGAGTTCCAGACGGCACCATCTGTATCCATCGCGGGACTGGCATCTTCTAACTTCATCCCAGCAAAGGCAGAGTGGTCGGTGGATGCGCGGAAGCAGAGGTCCAGGCGGAGGTCCATCAGTTCAACGTGGAGGTCCTCTTCATGCGATCATCTGTCTCACACTGAGGATTCAATGCAAGGTACCCCTTTTATATTGGGGTACCATTGCATTCCTATTGGCTAAAAAATTAAAATCAGCCAATAGGAAGCTTGAAAATTTGGCCCCTATGTGCGACATCGGACTATTACGTTTTTTAACATAGATCCCGCATGTATGTTTGTTGTGTGTGTGCAAGGATGTGTATAGTCCAAAGGATCAATAGGATGTGTTAAAATGAACACTATGTTGCTTCTGTGAAAATATTCTCTTGTGTGCTCATACACCAATAGAAAATGTTTTATGGTCTCAATGAAATTTTAACTGTGGTCAATCCCAAAAAACATCCTTTGTTTGTAAAAAAGGGGACATGGGTGTAATATCAGAAAATACTATTCATCATTATATTTTTTTTATGCAAGACACCATAAAACATTTTCTATTGGTGTATGAGCACACAAAAGAATATTTACATATATTTATCTCTGTTAAAAAACGTAATAGTCCAGGACTTCCGGTGGGCGGGCTAAGTAACAGCAGCTCTGTTTCTGAGCTCCGTGGATACTCTTACAATAAGCTGAGGTTATTGCTACAAAAACGGACCCGAGTTTGTTTGCCCTTGACAGGGTACATGTCTGGGCACTAGAAAGACTGGAATTTGACATCTTTCCCCCACCAAAGTCCAACGCAGGAGAAAAGTGCAGAGTGGCAGCAAGCATAACTACTGCGGCAGCCATTTTGGCCTGATCTGAGTGTGACGGAGACAGAAAAAAACTGAAGGAGGCTTGCAAGTGCTACCTGACTGGATGTTTGGAAGTGGATTACTGGATCTCCGGAGTCCGGCTGACTTACTCCTGGCACCCTGAGGGGGCTGCTGATCACATCAGAGAACGGGCTGCCTGTGATACAGAAACATGTGGCACAGTGAATAAAGGAGAACCTGGTAAGACAATCCACGGGCTGCAACAAGGCAGTGGTAGTGGATATATGACGCAGCAGAGGGTGCCCTGATCGTGGAACAATCTGCCCTTGGACGGCAGTGGCTGCTAATGGCTGGAGCGGCTTAGAAATATCAAAAAGAAAGGCAAGGATAAAAGGCGCAAAACCTCTAGGACCATATCGGTGCACTACCTCTTTGTCAGGGCTGATCAAGCCTCAGTAAACTTACAACTATTACTTCAGAGGTGAAGTTGTCATTGGAAACAGGTATGGCACTCCATTATTTTGCCTTCAGCTGCCTGAATTAATAGTAAAAGCCCTATAAGGATGGGACACCTTAAGCTAAAACCAAAGGCCTGATGAGATTTACAGAGCTTATTTACAGACATATAAGGGATACCCTGTGGAATTGGTGTTGGGGATAAGAGATTGCCACACTACACCAGTGGACATATATCTCTGGCTCTGTGTATTTTCCTGGGGAGTGTTACAACTGAAGCTCATAGGAATAACAACGCAGCATAGCTCCAATAGTTGAAGGGACACTGTGTTTATTGGACACAATACAACCTAATTGCCTTATACTGTGGGACATATTAGCAGGGGTGCCCTGGGCTAGACGCAGGGGTCTAATGGGCTGTGTAGGGGCTGCAGTGAAAATTGATATCTCTTTGAATCTACAAGACCGACTGAGGATACGTTTCAGCTGACTATCAACAGCATAGCAAATCAGAATAAGCCCAGCTGCTGTGACCCTCTCCCTTTATCTTTTTCCAGGGAATTTATAACTGGGGGTGTGCGGTGGAACTTGCCCCCTTTTGGATGCAGCTTTGTGGGTGGTTTCCTAATTTGTCTGAAGCTCTTAGGGAGAAGTGCACTCACGACTACTGTAGACTTTTTTCTTGTGGACTCATCGATAAATGTAGAGCATATGGACTATGCAATTGCAATGTGCGAAAGCACAACACTATTTATGGGTTTTACTTAATATAGGTCCGGCTTTGTTCTACTAAATTACCTGCCTGTTAATTGTTTGCATGCCTAATTATATGCTTTCCTTTACAGAGTAAATTATGTTCTGGCATGGAGTTTGCTAATAGAGAGCCGGTTGTACTTGGAGTAGGGGGCAGGTAATACATTGCTGGGTTACTGTGCTCTATTGCCTAAAATCTGAGTGTAACTGAGGTCCCTAACACTTTAACACCTACTCTCTTTGTGTATAGAGAAATATCTCATTCAAAATCCAATGGCGAACTGCAATAAAAATGCTGACCGCAGGGCCAAGACTAAATTGGATGCTGTTAGCCAAGCACCATCCTGTGAGTCCCCACAGGAGGGCCATACTTTAGACCCACACCCTATTGTTAAGCAAATATCTACCCTAATTTACCCGAAATAGAAAATCTTCAAAAGGGGGTGGATACTCTGACAGAGGATGTGAAACAGTTTTAAACAAGGGTAACAGAGGCGGAGACCAGGATCTCTAATTTCGAAGACACCCAAACTGTTAGTATTGGTAAAATCAAATCCCTAAAAAACATTCCTTCCAGCACTGCAACAAAAAATTGATGACCTCAAAATTCGCTCAAGGCGAAACAATGTTCACCTACTCGGGCTCCCTGTATCAGTAAAATCAACTGACATCTTGAAATTTGTGGAGACCACCCTCCCCTTATTGCTAGGTATTTCATCTGAGGGCTTATTGGGTAGTGTAGAGAGGGCGCATAGAGTGGGCCCGGAGAGGCCCGCTATGGATCACAATGCCCAGGCTCGCCCAGTTATGATCAAATTTCTCCACTTTCAGACTAAGCTCACTGTACTCAGGGCATATAGAAAGGTAGAGGCTCTGACTTGAAAACTCAAGAATTCTGCTGTTTCAAGACTACTCAGTAGATTTGATGAGAAGGCGTAGAGAGTTCTCAGTAATTTGCTCTAAGCTCCACCGTGAGGGCAGACAGGCCTATCTACTTTACCCAGCTAAACTTAAGATAGCCACCTCTAGAGGCCCCAAATTTTTTGAATCCCCACAGACAGCACAAGAGTACTTAGATGCAGAAAATGGCTCTAGGAGCCCTGGTCACTCCAAGGGGGGAGAAGGTTGAAGGACTGTACTGTGTTAAAAATGACTAGGCTTCCTATAATACAGATTGATGGGTCTAATGGCCATGACAGGGATGGTACTTCATCCCAACTGGGGGATCATCATAACTTTAAATTAAGCAGATTTTATTTGTGTTTATCACTATGGTTGTTGGTAATGTTTGAGTTATGCCAACGGTTTCTAACAAGGGTTTCACAGGTTAAATGTTATGTGTTGCTATTCTGTCTCAGTGGGAGGTATGAAGTGTGGAATGGGGTTCGGGATAGAGGTTCACTTGGAGCATTGGGATATATGGGCAGTTCCTTGCAATTTTTTTTATGTTTTAGGTATGCTGATTCCAGGTCAATCTGTTGTTCAAGAGAAAATTCCCCCTGTAGTTGTGCTTTCATGATTTGTTGCTACTGTTTGCTAAACAGGTTCATGGGCGGGACTGAGCTCTGGAAAAATGTATTTAGAAAGTTTACACAGGTTGTACAATTCATTATGCTCTTAACTGTCAATGAGAAATGTAAACTGAAGAAATGATATCTTGGTATGGGAACGTTTAGAGCATGGATGTATGTTTATACTTACCTGACACTTCATCTGTTAATTTTACTTTATAGATTAATATTACATGAAACTTATTGGGCAGGAGAATCGAGCTTGGAGGTACGTGTGGGGTTTTTCTTTTTTTTTTTCTCCCTCTCTCTCCCATTGTCGGAATACAGTATCATAGCAGATCTTGAAATTTAGCATTTACTCTTGGAATGTGGGGGGAATACATTCCCCCATCAAGAGGAAAACCATACTTACACAACTGAGAAAGAAGGGTGCAGATATAGCGTTCTTGCAGGAGACACACTTGACTGACTCAGAACATGCCAAATTGAAGAGGGACTGGGTGGGGAGAGTTGAGTTTGCCTCGTACAGGACTGCTAGTAGAGGGGTAGCAATTTTATTTGGGAAAAAGCTGGATATGACAGGCATGACGATAGTAAAGGATCCAGAGGGGCGATACATCATAGTCCAAACTAAAATTGCAGACAAAACCTATACTATGTGCAATATCTATGCGCCTAATCAGAAAAATAAAGCATTTTGGGAAGGCTTAATAAGAGTTTTGACCCCCTTCCTGGATACTGCCATCATAATTGGAGGCAACTTCAATCTAACTCCTAACCCACATTGTGACAGGCTCAGGGATATCAGTAGATGTAGTGGCACACCTTGCCCTAAGACTAACAGCAAAATTGAACTGGAAATTTTCCAGACTTTGACGTCCTCATTGGATGTGATAGATATATGGCGTAAACTAAATTCAGATGGTCAAGGAATATACCTGTGTCTCCCGGTCCTCGCCCACCATGTCTCGTATTAACCTATTTTTAACCTCTAATTCCTTGATTCCTCAAATTGTAGATGCCAGGATAGGTGAAGTGATTGTTTCTGATTATGCACCCATAGGACGTTTTCTGGATACTCTATTACCCTCAGGAAGTCGGCGGACTCTATGGTTCCAGCAATCCCTGTTTACATCCCAGGAGTTTCAGCACTATTTGGTGGAGTGTTGGGATGACTTTCGGTTCACTAATGTGCAGCACCTGTGGAATCCAGAGCTTTTTTGGCAAACAGCAAAGGTGATGCTTACAGGTAACATTCTAGCCTTTTTGTCCCGCAGGAAAAAGGTGCACACAGAGAGATTGGCGAAGCTCAGAGATGAGCTGGCTGCTTCTTATCTTACTTATCGGAATGAACCCATATGGCTTCATCACCAAAAATATATGTCTACCAAGAAGGAATATGATGCGCTTTTGGCTTACCAGGCATCTCAGACACTCCTAAGAACTAGGGCTAGGTACTATAGACACAAGGACAAATCTGACAGGCTTTTGGCCTCCTTGGTCAATCTTAAAACGTCTACGCAGTTAATTGCGGCACTTAAAGATGGGGGGAAACTGGTCAAAGACCCCGAACATATTGCTGAAGCCTTCACCTCTTATTACAATAAGTTGTACACCAGCAACCAGCACAGTTCAGAAGACATTTTGCGGAAGTTCTGGGATTCGGTTGAGCTGCCACGGGTGTCAGAAGACCAATTGAATAAACTTAATGCACCCATTATTAGAGAGGAGGTAGACAAGACGATCATGTCTTTAGTCCTGGGTAAAGCGAAAGGCCCTGATGGGCTGCCCATAGAATTCTATAGGATGTTGAAACCACAGGTAGTCCCGGTGCTCACAGACCTATACACGGGCTATTTTTCTGAGGCGGAGAAGCCTGCCAAGACGTTTTCAGCAATGTATATCACTCTTATCCCTAAAGCAGGAAAGGATACTCTTCTTCCGGAATCTTACAGGCCAATATCATTATTGAATTCGGACCTTACAAAGCTGCTGGCAGAACGCCTTAAATTTATCTTACCAGACTTGATCCATGAGGATCAGACTGGTTTCATGCATGCAAGATTGTCGGTGGTCAATGTGCGAAGAGTATTGCAGATAATTCAATACTACTGGAGTAAGAGACAGTCGGGGTCAGATGCGCCACTCCAGGAGGCCTTCTTACTGTCACTAGACGCAGAGAAGGCCTTCGATAGAGTTGAGTGGAAACACCTCTTCCACACCATGACTCAGTTTAACCTATCAGGCTCTTTCCTCTCATTTATTGAAAATCTCTACTTTTCTCCTATTGCCAATATTTGTGTCAACAATTTATTTTCCACTGACGTAACTTTATGGCGTGGTACCAGGCAGGGTTGTCCTCTGTCTCCGCTGCCATTTAATTTGGCCCTACAACCGTTGACTATTAGATTACATCAAGTATTCCCGGGTATCAATGTCGTGGGAGACCCCCAGCATCTGGCACTGTATGCGGATGATATGATGCTATTTGTGCAAGATCCCAAGACTCACATTCTATCATGAGAACGCTACAGGATTTTAGATCCTTCTCAGGATAAAAGGCCAATATGCAGAAATCCAAGATTTTGTGGTTACACAAAAATGGCAGGGGGGACCATGACTATCCGTTTACAATAGTGACGCAGACGATCACATATCTTAGTATTCAGATTCCTACAAACCCCAACAAACTGTACTCCACCAATCTGGCGCCTTTGTGCTTCAAATTGAGTAGTCAGATGAGGAGCTGGAGGTCTCTCCCTATCTCATTGGCGGGCAGGGTCAGTCTCATGAAAATGGTGGTTTTACCTCGCCTTCTATACCCATTGCTTATGCTGCCCCTACTGCTTACTCAGACGTGAAATCTCTTAACTCAGTGATGCAATACTTTATCTGGCGGGGGGGGGGTAAACCCTGAATATCTACTGAGAAACTGAACATGAACTATCTTAATGGTGGTCTATCCCTGCCAGACTTCAAGCTTTAGAATTGGGCGGCATTGGTTCGTCTAGTGCTGGACTGGCAGGTTGGTACACAACATTTCTATAGACCTAATTTGGAGCGTGCAGTTTTGGGAGGCATCTCCTTAGCATACTTGCCGCATATGTTGAAATTAGGGACGGCTAAACTAATAGGTCTGAATCTCTTATATCGAGATCCGATGAGAGCTTAGTACCAAGCGCATAGATTTCTAGGGAGGGGTTGCCATGGTCCCACCTTTCTTCCTCTCAGTGGGAACCTGGACTTCGGGTATGGATACAAAACCTTTCATACAATGGGAGAGATTTGGTTTGAAGAATGTCGATTCTTTACTGGAGCCACTGAATCACTCTCTGAAATCCTTCTTCCTTCTCCTTATTACAAAAAGAATACAACCTTCCAGGTACTCACTTTTATGCTTACCTACAGGTCCGTCATTATATGAGTGCACTGATAAGGGATAACCCAGATTTTTGGGAAGGCTCCCCCTTCCGAGTCACTCAGTCTCTTTTTCAAATGGGCAGTGTGACGGATACCCCGGCTACCCTGACTGGGTAGCTCCGTCAAAGGGGTCCTGCTTCCTCCCTGCCGACTGCAGCTATGTAGCTGGCAAGTGACCACAGCCTGTAGCCACCCCTGATGCCCGACAGCATCAGTACCCAGGGTCCCACCCTGTGGCAGACTCCGGCTACCCAGACTGGGTAGCTCTGCCTGAGGATCCTTTCTCTGCCTGGAACAGGCTGCTATGTAGCCCAGGAAAGTGATTTTAGCTGGAGCCCACCCAAATAACTAGACATACTAGCATTCAGGTGTAACAGGAACTGATTTTATTGAGCAAAACACACATCTTTTATACACACACTTATCTTCTTGATAAGAACAGAAGACAATGCCACAGTTTTCCCGCCATTCCCACCCCTCCAGACTGACCGGCGCCTCCATAGCAACCATAGTCTCACAGAATCCCAGGACACAGTGGTGACGGTTTTGGGGTGATCCCGAGGGAGTGGTGGCACTTCCAGGGTGTCATTTGAAAGCTTTCGGTCTCCAGATGCTGCAGTCCAAAAAGCGGCGTGATTTGGTATTGGGGACCGGGGTGTCCAAAACCCCTGGTTCCCAAAGCAGCTCCCCTCTGGTAATTCCCCCACTTCTTGTCCTCCCTAGGGGCTACTAATCCCCAAAAGAGCGGAGCTCTGGGGCACATGGTTGCTGGAGCGACCAGGGGTAAAGTTAGCGGGTGTTCTGCTGTCCTGTGGCCGACCGGGAGTTCCAGGAGCCCGGACAGCCTGAGAGGGGTTAGGCGGGTGTCCGTGGTGAGGCGGCCGACTGGGAGTTCCAGGAGCCCAGCCAGCCTAGGAGGGTGTTCCAGGTCATAGACCAGCTCTTTTCTAAACAAGTTTGGAACACAAAACCATGCAACCAAAAGCTTCCAGAGATTGTGGTTGCTCTGAGGAGCCCAAAACCACTGAGAAACAAAAGGGGTGAGGTTGTAGGGAGGTGGGGGGTAGCCTTAGCAATCTGGTATCTGTGACAGGCAGATTCTCAATATCAGAAATATATCAATCCTTCTTGATAAGGCGACTGCTGCAAATACAGCCGACCATCTTGACGGGATGGGACAAGGAAGGAGTCATAGGTACTACATGCGAAGAGGCATGGGAGGGTTTGAAAGAGGATAGGAGGGCCACCTACTCTGCTAATTTAAGAGAAACCCAAACCAGATTTTTACAGAGGGCCTACCTAACCCCTAGTAGATTGGCTAAGTGGATTCCTGAGTGGCCTAACAAGTGTTTTAAATGATCTGCGGAATCACCTGGCCTGTTGCACTGTAAAATGCCCGATGATAAGACAGTTCTGGCATGAGCTGCAATACTGGCTTAACAAAAAAATGAATTTCCCAATCTCCCTCAGACCTAGTGATGTATTGTTCCTGAACTGGGGCACATAGCACAGACAATATGACTCGGAGCTGACTTTGGTTATACTGCTAGCGAAGAAAGGGTATACTAAGACATTGGACCAAGCCTACACAACCCACTATGGCATACTTTCATAATATGTTGAAGACGCAATTGTTTGTAGAGCAGGTTGATGTTAGAGTGGACGTCTGTAACAGGTTGAACTTCTTCCTGCGTAAATGGTGCAGATTAATTTTAACTTTTGAACTACAAGTCCAAAGACAGGTTCTTTCACCATTTAGGCACACTAATATCTTCCTGGAAGGTGCCTTGCGGGGCGAGTGGAATCACATAATGTTTCCTAATGACATCTGAGATGCTGGGGGGAGAGAGTAGGGAGGGGGCTTTGGCCTTTTTTTTTTTTTTTTCCTGGATCCTCAAACTTGCTCAAGTTAGTTTGGTAGTACGTTCTTTTAGATTAAGTTTAAACTCAGGTTGGGGTTGGGTCTAGTTAAGAGGAGTAACATCCTTTAAGTGAAAAATTTAAAATGAGAGTTTTGCTACATGTGGAAGACGTGACTCCCCAATGCATTCAAGAGACATATGTTAAAGGGACAGTCTACCATAGAACTGTTATTGTTTTAAAAGATAGATAATCCCTTTATTACCCATTCCACAGTTTTGCAAAACCAACACAGTTATATTAATATACTTTTTACCTCTGTGATTACCTTGTATCTAGGAACCTTCTTCCAGCCCCCTGGTCACATGACTGTGACTTGTTATTATCTATTGTCTTAAATTTAGCATTGTGTTGTGCTAGATCTTAAATAACTTTCTGTGCCTGAACACAGTGTTATCTATATGGCCCACGTGTACTTTTTGTCTCTTTGTGTTGAAAAGAGATTTAAAAAGCATGTGATAAGAGGCAGCCCTCAAAGGCTTAGAAATTAGCATATGAGCCTACCTATGTTTAGTTTAAACTAAGAATACCAAGAGAAAAAAGCAAATTTGATGATAAAAGTAAATTGGAAAGTTAATTAAAATTAAAAGTCCTATCTGAATAATGAAAGTTTAATTTATACTAGACTGTCCCTTTAACATCCTAGATCTATACGTTTATTTTCCATGGAAATTTTGTGTTACGACCATTGTTATGCCTGTACACGAGGTGGCATTATTATCTTTGAATGTATCGATTCTCATACGGTCATGATGCTGTTGTCTATGTATTCACATGTATACGTTCAATAAAAAGAAATGTTAAAAAAACTTTATAGTTCAATGTCACACTAAGTATACAATTTAGATTTGATCGCACATAGACAAAATCACTGTTTCAATAAGTAGATTATACGTTACTACATAACACTTTTGTACCAAGCACATACATATGTATTAACCGCTATTTTAAAATTTGCATATCTGGTCTCTTTGATGAGATAACATAGAGACAATATATAAAGAAATGGTTTTACAGACCACGCACAAAAGCGATCTAATATATAATATAGATGTAATAAGAAAAGCTTCAGCTAATTGATGTCTGACACAATGTAAACAATTACGTGACTGAAACAATGTATACCATTGGCTATTTTAAAAGTACAACTTCCTGTCTTAATTATACCAGATGTATTTAAAGATGTAAATTGTTACTGTTTTTATCCGTCTTATTGCCTGAAGATACAACCAGTGCATGTGGTCGAGAAACGCGTTGCAAAAGAAAAAACCCCTGTTCATGGGTTGGTGGGAGCTGTCCCACATCTATGGAGATGGTAATCCCTTTAGACATTTCATCCATTACTATGGGCGATACATAGATGACCTTCTGGTCATCTGGTTGGGTGATGATGCAGATTTTTCTAACTTTATGTCCAATCTTAATGACAATACCTATGGTATTCGATTTACTTCTGAATTACATAATAATTCAATTAAATTTTTGGACATTACTCTAACTGGCACTAAAGAAGGAAAAATCATCAGTAACATCTATAGGAAACCCATTGCTGGGAATGCGTTGCTACACGCCAAAAGCTGCCACCCAACCCATGTCCCTTTTGCTGTTGCCAAAGGACAATTTGTCAGAGTAAAGAGAAACTGTAGTCAGGAAGATATGTTCTGCAAACAATCTGAAGACCTTACTAGAAGGCTCAAGCAAAGAGGCTACCCTGACAAAATCATACATAAAGCAAAGAGACAAGTTCAGAGTATTGATAGACATGAACTAATTAAAGAACAGTCTATGACATCCAGAAAACTCAATACTGACTCTCAGGGCATTACATTTGTTACAGAGTTTAGTGCACAATATCAAGAGATATGCAGCATTGTTAAAAAACATTTTAACTTCTTGTCCGCTGATGACAAACTGGAAAAATGTGTGAAAAACGGACTACGTTGTTCCTATCGGAGAACACGTACTCTAGCAAATACTCTATCACCATCATCATTACCAGAACTTGACAAACCAACTAGTTCATGGCTTACACAAAAGGGCCTTTACAAGTGCAGACAAAAATGTCGGGTTTGTGAGTATATCACCGCTTCTAACATATTTAGATCAGAGGTTACAGGGGAAACTTTCCCAATCACCAGTTGTTTGAAATGTACTACCTCATATGTGATATACTTGCTCACCTGTACATCGTGCCACCTACAATATGTAGGCCTCACCACTAACGAGGTAAAAGTTCGCATCAGAAACCACCTGTCTACAATACAGGCAGGTGAGGCTAGCACCCCACTCGTTAGACATTTTGCCCGCTGCCATGACAATAACATCAATACTTTGAGATGGCAAGCTATAGAGAGGGTTCTCTGTCCACCTAGAGGTGGCGACCGAGAGAAGTTGCTACAGAAGAGGGAGATGTACTGGATTTTCAAGCTCCAAACTAGGGTGCCAAATGGCCTTAACTCAGAATATGACTTAATCAATTTCTGGAAATAGTTGTCATTTTTGGGGCTTTTGTCCGATGGTTATCTCCCTCTTCTGCAGCGTATTTACATTTACATTTGTATTTACATTCATTTTCAATTTGCTTTTGTGCAAGAACCACATTTGCTATTGCTATCTCCATTTCTATTTTTTGTTATTCTCATATGTATACCATAGTGAGCTAAATATATGAATCATGAATAGTATACAAAGATTTTTGTCATGTAAACCAATATATTTTCACACTTTATTTGCTTTACTTGCTTTATGGTTTACTTTAAATATTTTTCTTAAACAAGAAGTTTATCATCATGCATTGATATTCAGCTCACTATTTCCAATAGTCATTTAGTGATTCAGTTCACTTATGTCCCATTCTCAAAACTCTAGTATTTCTATATTTAACAAATTTAGTATTGTATATGATATATAATGCATACTATGAATATTTAACACAATGTCAATTTATTTACCTATGTATTTTCCCTAACTGGTTTATCCAGTGATTTATCTACACTTTAATATAAAGCATCTTTTGTATAGGGCTCTTTAAATTGTGGAAGCAGGAGTTTAAAATTGTATGAGCAGGCAATGAAATTACCTATTGACACACCTTGTTGAATTTTTAATTCATTATCTTTTAACCAATGAGATGTAACCTACTCCCTTAAATAGGTTGTAAGGTGTTTCCTTAAACAGCTATGATTACGACCTGAGGGTCGAAACATGTCAGCCGTTTTGCACAAGTGACTGTGTCTCACTCACTGTTCCCATGGATGTTGTGGACTTTTAACTCATTTGTAATAAAGTTTGGACTTTTATTTATTTCGTCTGCTGCACTCTGCCTTTTGTTACCTTTAATATATAATATAGATGTAATAAGAAAAGCTTCAGCTAATTGATGTCTGACACAATGTAAACAATTACGTGACTGAAACAATGTATACCATTGGCTATTTTAAAAGTACAACTTCCTGTCTTAATTATACCAGATGTATTTAAAGATGTAAATTGTTACTGTTTTTATCCGTCTTATTGCCTGAAGATACAACCAGTGCATGTGGTCGAGAAACGCGTTGCAAAAGAAAAAAGAAAAAGATTTTTTTATCCTTTTATTTGGGAAGTTGTCTTTTACACTGACTTGGTTCAGTATTGGTAATTCACCGCACCCTGCTGCTCGTTAGGAGACAGTTGGAGTTCTCTCGAGATTGCAGCTGAGACACACATAAAGGAACACAACACCGTCAGTGAGCTAGCCGCTGCAAAGTGCTAGCCTGCCTTTAAGCACCGGTCAAGTACGGTGCCATCTATCTGGTGAGCATATTTGCATTTACGTTCTGCACACTGGCATTCTGAAATACCCTACGAGGCGCCCTTTTCCTCTCTTCTAATTTTTACAGATCACCTACTACACCAGGTTTTTAAAGTGGAGCAGCCTCTTCAATTCACATCAATCGTTGGATTACAGTCTTTTGTCTTTTCCGACAACTTTTGGGAACTTTCCAGATATTACGAGACTGGTACAATTATGCTTGTGATACATTTGTATCACCTCTTGACTTTGTGATATATATTATTATTTTGAATTTGTGTCTTATTATCACATTACGATTTTTTAAAAAACACACATATATTTGTCATACATATTTTTTTATTTAATTCTCTTATTTTTTTACGAACACGTATTACTTGGCACATGACAATATTAATGGATTTTCCACAATCACTTTTTTTTTCTGGTGCGCCCCCTATAGGATATCTAGATAGATATCCACAAATTTTTCTTTAGGTTTAGTTAGTGTCAATGATGTCGGGGGAACTGCGGTTTAGAGGTTAATAGGTTTAGTTAGTGTTGGCGATGTTTGGGAATGGCGGTTTAGGGGTTAATAGGTTTAGCTAGTGTTGGCGATGTGGGTGGATGGTGGTTTAGGGGTTAATAGCTTTATTTAGTGTCGGTGATGTGGGTGAATGGCGGCGGTTTTAGATCATTTTGTTTCTGCAATTGCTGGCATATTAGTTATGTTAAGTTAAATCATTTTTTCGGATCCTTTCATTTTTTCAGATCCATTCTTTATTCATATGCATTATTTTATTCTAAACTTCAGAATAGAATAATGAATATGAATAAAGAATGGATCAGAAAAAACGAATGGATCAGAAAAAAACGATTTAACTTACCATAACTAATTTGCCAAAATTTTTATTTTTTTTAAACTTAACTAAACTAATTTTCCAAAACAAATTATTTATTTAACTAATCACAACGAAACAAAACAAAATTTTTAGCGTTGCACATGTCTAGATGGCTCACCCTATATGTTCAGCTAACTCCCAGTAGTACATAGCTGCTCCAAAAGAATGTAGCACATTTGATAAGAAATCTAAGTTGGACATTTGTATAAAAGTGCATGCTCTGTCTGAATCATTAAAGAAGCATTTTGGGTTTCATGTCTCCCTAAAGGAACATTACACTTTTTTCATATTGTTGCATCCAAAATTGGCAATAATAAAAATCTATTGTAGCTTTTTTGTTTGTTTTTAAAACATATTGTGCTGAAATAAAAGCATTTATTATAATACTCAGGGTATCCCACAATAAAGAAGTGGGAGTTTCCTTAAAGGGACATGAAACCCAAAATGTTTCTTTCATGATTTAGGTAGAACGTACAAATTTAAACAACTTTCCAGTTTACTTCTATTATCAAATTTGTTTAATTCTCTTGGTATTATTTGTTAAAGGAGCTGCAATGCACTACTGGTTTCTAACTGAACACATGGGTGAGCCAATGACATTCAGTATATACTGTATATGCAGCCACCAATCAGCAGCTAGAACCTAGGTTCTTTGCTGCTCCTGAGCTTACCTAGATACATCTTTCAGCAGAGGATAACAAGAGAAGGAAGCAAATTAAATAATAGAAGTAAATTGGAAAGTTATTTAAAATTGTATGTTCTACCTAAATCATGAATGTCTAATTATGACTTTACTGTTCCTTTAACCCCTTAATGACCGAGGACGTGCAGGGTACGTCCTCAGAAAAAAGGCAGTTAACGCCTGAGGACGTACCCTGCACGTCCTCGGTGTGGAAAGCAGCTGGAAGCGATCCTGCTCGCTTCCAGCTGCTTTCCGTTTATTGCAGTGATGCCTCGATATGGAGGCATCCTGCAATAACCTTAGATGGCCATCCGATGCAGAGAGAGCCACTCTGTGGCCCTCTCTGCACCGGACATCGATGGCCGGTATCGTTGGTGGGTGGGAGCCGGTGTGGGAGGTGGGTGGCGGCCATCGATGGCCCTGGTCATGTGGAGGGGGGCGGGATCGTGGGCGTGGAAGTCCGGGCGCGCGCGGGCGCACGCACGTGCACGAGGGGGCGCGCGCGGGCGCGCGCCGGGGCAGGGACCGGGTGGGGACCGCTGCACTACAGAAAAAAATGTGTCCCAAAATAAAAGTGGGACCAGTAATTTTTTAAAAAAAAACCTTAGGCGTTATTTAGGTGGTGGGGGTTGGTCCGTGGGGGGGGGGAAGCTACACTACAGAAAAAATAAAAAAAAAAATAAAAAAATAAACATTTGATTGTGCAAACTGGGTACTGGCAGACAGCTGCCAGTACCCAAGATGGCCCCCAATAAGGCAGGAGGCTTAGAGAGCTGTTTTGGGGGGGATCAGGGAGGTTGGGGGCTAAGGGGGGATCCTAAACACAGCATATGTAAATATGCTTTTTTTTTTTTTCTTTAAAAAAAAAAAAAATCTTTTATTTTAGTACTGGCAGACTTTCTGCCAGTACTTAAGATGGCGGGGACAATAGTGGGGTGGGGGAGGGAAGGGAGCTGTTTGGGAGGGATCAGGGGGTGGGATGTGTCAGGTGGGAGGCTGAACTCTACACTAAAGCTAAAATTAACCCTGCAAGCTCCCTACACACTACCTAATTAACCCCTTCACTGCTAGCCATAATACACGTGTGATGCGCAGCAGCATTTAGCGACTTTCTAATTACCAAAAAGCAACGCCAAAGTCATATATGTCTGCTATTTCTGAACAAAGGGCATCCCAGAGAAGCATTTACAACCATTTGTGCCATAATTGCACAAGCTGTTTGTAAACTATTTCAGTGAGAAACCTAAAATTGTGAAAAAATTAACGTTTTTTTTAATTTGATCGCATTTGGCGGTGAAATGGTGGCATGAAATATACCAAAATGGGCCTAGATCAATACTTGGGGTTGTCTACTACACTACACTAAAGCTAAAATGAACCCTAGAAGCTCCCTACATGCTCCCTAATTAACCCCTTCACTGCTGGGCATAATACACGTATTTTGCGCAGGGGCATTTAGCAGCCTTCTAATTACCAAAAAGCAAAGCCAAAGCCATATATGTCTGCTATTTCTGAACAAAGGGGATCCCAGAGAAGCATTTACAACCATTTATGCTATAATTGCATAAGTTGTTTGTAAATAATTTCAGTGAGAAACCTAAAGTTTGTGAAAATATTTGTGAAAAAGTGAACAATTTTTTTTATTTGATCGCATTTGGCGGTGAAATGGTGGCATGAAATATACCAAAATGGGCCTAGATCAAAACTTTGGGATGTCTTCTAAAAAAAAATATATACATGTCAATGGATATTCAGGGATTCCTGAAAGATATTAGTGTTCCAATGTAACTAGCGCTAATTTTGAAAAAAAGTGGTTTGGAAATAGCAAAGTGCTACTTGTATTTATGGCCCTATAACTTGCAAAAAAAAGCAAAGAACATGTAAACATTGGGTATTTCTAAACTCAGGACAAAATTTAGAAACTATTTAGCATGGGTGTTTTTTGGTGGTTGTAGATGTGTAACAGATTTTGGGGGTCAAAGTTAGAAAAAATGTGTTTTTTTCCATTTTTTCCTCATATTTTATAATGTTTTTTATAGTAAATTATAAGATATGATGAAAATTATGGTATCTTTTGAAAGTCAATTTAATGGCGAGAAAAACGGTATATAATATGTGTGGGTACAGTAAATGAGTAAGAGGAAAATTACAGCTAAACACAAACACAGCAAAAATGTAAAAATAGCCTTGGTCCCAAACGGACAGAAAATGGAAAAGTGCTGCGGTCATTAAGGGGTTAATGAGACAATGAGCTTCTATCCCACAGACCTGGGGTCCCATGTATTAATAGGCGTACGGACAGCTTCTCAGGTGTGCACATATATGACAGAGATATTTGTGTGAAACATCTCTTAATTTCTGTGAGGGGATTTGGGGTCATGCAGTTAGAAATGAATCTACGCTGTAGGGTGGAGCAGGTGGGGTATGGGGTTCTTTTGGTTAGGTTTATATGGAAGTGGAGGTCTAAAGTACATAGGGATATCACCCCCACCTATATAAGAACAATAAAGTTGATCACAATCCATTATAAACTTTACTGATTTTTCTACACTTCGCTTAAAACTAAATGAAAATCGAATTTTCGTTAAACATTTTCATTTTTTTTCCCGTTAAAACTAAAGTAAATGTTTCGAAGCAACAGATGCAAAGTTCACCTGTAGCTACATACTTACCCTAATGCGCTTAGTACAGGTCTTGGGTGCAGAGCGCGCTAAGCCTCCTGTTTAGCACAGCCTTGAAGTGGCAAGAAGATGATCGGGTTAGTGCACTAAGGTAAGTATAAAGCCTAAAAAAAATATTTAAAGGAAATCAAATACATTTTTTTGTTTTCTTTAAATTTCATTGGTGCATTTAGTTAGATATTCTTTTTCGTTTGAATTTGAATGTACATTCATCCAAAAACAAATGAACATCTCTATTAGCCAGTAGTACATTATCCCTTGGATTAATCATTTTTTCCATGCAGCTAAAATCAAGTTCTGGCCCACTGGGACTAGTTACACAATCAGGATCATTTCAGTGAATAAAATATATTGCCGCTTTGGTATCATGAGTACAGTTTGTTTTAAAATGGTTTCTTGTGTTTTTATTTTAGCTAAACATTCACCTCGACTTATCGCTTTTGTGTGTAGCAAAACCTGCAAGTTGGGGGCATTTGATTTAATTACTATAATAATAGTTACTTTATGCAGAAAGAAGACCATTAGTAGCTTTGGTTGGGGGCAGTTGAGTGTAAGGGACAGAAGCCAGATTGCAGGGGATCAAGCAAGAAGTTGGAGGACAGGAAGTGGGTTAGGTGGTCATAAACTAGTTTTTCCATGAGTTTTGATGTTAGTGGAAGCAGTTATATGGGGCGGTGGTTTGTAGGAGAATTAGTATCAAGGGAGGGTTTTTTGAGAATGGGAGTAAACTTTGCATGTTTGAAAGAAGTTTGGAATTAACCAGTTGAAAGGGATAGGTTAAAGATGTGAGTGAGGGTGGAATACAGAGAAGGTATTAGATGGGAAGAGATAGGGTCGAGTGGGCAGGTAGTGAGGCGTGAGGATGACAGTAAGAAAAAAGAAAGGGATTTCTGATAGTAAGAAAAAAACTTCATTCTCGGTGGCTGGGGTAAGATGAAGAGAGTGGGAGGGGGTGACTGGGGGTGGAGATGGAACATTGCAGGCTTGTGTTGCTTCAGGTAGTATGCATTTGTTTAAAATGTAGTCTGGCAGGTCTTGAGCTCTAAAGACAGATGAAGGGGATGGTGCAGGTAGGTATAGCAGAGAGTTGAAAGTAGAGAAGAATAATTTAGGGTTGGAGGAGAGAGTAGATATAAGAGAAGAGAAGTAGGTTTGCTTGGCTAAGTAAAGATTTCCAGCCTCCAAATAATAAGTAAAAGAACCTTTATTCACTTATACAAGGTCCATAATGTAGCAACAACAACTTTTCAAACCAGTAATTGGTTCTTAGTCATGAGCCACCAATGATAATAAACTCCTCTCATATACAGTGCCTGCTAGCTGCCCTGAATTAACTCTATATAAAGAGTCAATGCAAAATAAACGTCCCTGCAGCCTTTAGGCTATATAAGTGCCAGATTTTGCCTCAATAAAAGATAAAAATATAATTGGCATATCAGGCCTACTCTTAGATCACGCAAAAGGTACCGTTTTCTTGGGGGGCGACTTCAATACCCCACTACAACCAACACTAGACACGTCAAACTCCAACTCTAGTATTTCCAAACAGATACTAAAATCGATCAAAACATCCCTATCTGATCTAAACCTCCATGACATATGGAGAACGCTTCACCCAACAGGGAGGAATTATACTTTTCTCTATAATGTTCATCATAAGTACTCTCGCATAGATTACTGGTTTACGGATTCAATCAGTCTACCAGTAATACATACATGTCATATAGGCTCCATTACATGGACGGATCACGCTCCAGTGATCTGTGAGGTGATCTGGCCAGAAGCCCCACTAACAGACTACATTTGGCGTCTAGACGACCATATACTTTGGGACCCTATAGCAATGACTACATTAGATAAGGCTCTAAAGGAATTTTTCTTATTCAATGATCACAAAGATACCACACACACCACGAACTGGGAGGCTCATAAATGTGTTATTAGAGGGGAACTTTTAAAGATAAAAGCAAACAAAATGAAAGAGAAGCAGACCCAATACGAACAAATACATACTACAATAACCACATTAGAGAAAACACACAAAGAGACACCACATGATGCAAATATTACAAGTAGATTACAACAAGCTAAAAAAGAGCTTAGGGACCTATTGACAGCTGACTCACAACTGAAGGCCCTACATCTGAGGCAGATGTATTATGATCAGGGAAACAAGCCAGGTAAATTACTGGCAAGATCAATAAAATGCAAAAAACTTAAAACTTATATCCATACAATCACAGATAGCAGGGGCATAGTAATCAAAGATAGTAAGGGGATAGCAAACACATTACAAGACTTCTATCACAAATTATACAACTTAAACCCCCCAACGCCAACACTTGAGACTCAGGAAAAATTAGAAGCTAAGGATATATTAATAAAAAATTACCTATCAAATCTCCCATTGCCGACGCTGTCATCGGAGGAATCTGACTCTCTGGATGCAAATATCACCCCAGAGGAGATTTGTACAGCAATAAAAAACTTACCATCAGGAAAAAGCCCGGGCCCAGATGGCCTTACACCCAAATACTATAAAACATTTAAAGAAACACTGGTTCCCCACATACAGGCCTTATTTAATGAACTAATAGAAACAAAAACCCTACCTCCAACCATGCTCGAGGCACATATAACAGTTTTACCTAAGCCCGGAAAGAAACCAGACAAACCAGATAATTTTAGACCCATATCTCTCCTGAACACGGATGTTAAGATATTGGCAAAAATACTGGCAACCAGACTCAATAAATATCTTCCCAATCTTGTGTCCACTGACCAAACAGGTTTTGTCCCTGGACGTGAGGCCAGGGACAACACCTTAAGAGTTCTTCAATTGATTAGTTATGCCAAACAAAACTCTATCCCCTTAACACTGTTCTCGTCGGACGCCGAAAATGCGTTCGACAGAGTAGATTGGCAATTCCTTAAAGCAGTACTCCTTAAAATGAATTTTGGATCCTCCTTTCTTAATATGGTGTTCTCCCTATATTGCAAACCCAATGCGAGGATTAAGGCCAACGGAACACTGTCGGACCCGTTTACCATTACTAACGGTACTCGACAGGGGTGCCCCCTTTCCCCACTATTGTTTGTGTTATCAATTGAGGCCCTAGCCGTTACAATAAGACTCAACCAAAATATAACGGGTATACGGGTGGGAGACAGGGAGCATAAAATGATGATGTATGCTGACGACATACTTTTCGCAATAACTAAAACTGAAACTATCCTCCCCAATATCTTGACAGAACTCCATAGGTATGGCCAAGTATCCAACTTTCACCTCAATGTCACAAAATCTGAATTACTAAATATATCGGCTGCACCACAAATCATTGCTCAGGTAAAAAACACCCTTCAAATACAAATAGCCAAAACGCATATGAAATATCTGGGAATTAACTTAGCAAGTAGAGAAGACAACATCATTTTATACAATTATCAAAAACTTAAGAAGGAGATAGCCACTGATCTCCAACTCTGGAGTAACAAGCCAATATCTTGGTTGGGTAGACTAGGCATCATAAAAATGAACATTTTACCATGGATTCTGTATATTTTTCAAGCCCTACCTATTCCATTACCTCCGGCCTATCTCACTCAACTACAAAAAACTATTGATAATTATATATGGCAGGGAAAGAAGAGCAGAGTGAGCAGGCAAACACTATATTTACCTAAGCATGTGGGGGGACTGGGACTTCCTAATATTAAACTATACCGCAGAGCAATTATATTGCAACACATAATAGACTGGAGCCACAATAACATACAAAAAGCATGGGTACACCTAGACAACCAGATCTTTACCAAAGGTAATATGGCCACAATGGCGTGGATTGAACCGCGCCACAGACCTTCGATTTTGAAATGCTACCTCATCACACAGGAAACATTTAGAGAATGGGATAGGATTATCACTAGCCCGGGTGACATTTCCACTCTATACTCTCCTCTTATGCCCCTGAGGGAGCACCCCGGGATACCACTGGCTTCTTAAAGACTGGCGCATAAACAGACATATAAGTTAAGAGACGGGATCCTGTATTCAGCAATAGACAAGGGAGATATAGCACCTCAGGAATTTTTCAAACAGTGGGATGAGAGTTTGTTCTCATCTTGGTTTACGCACGCACAGATCAAACATTTCATTATCTCACATAGGCACAAAGATAAACTAAACAGGGAACTCACCCCATTTGAACAGCTGTGTATACAAAAGAGCCCCCCGAGACACACCATATCTCTTATATATAAATTGTTGCTAGTCAAAGATGATCATTTAATACCCACTTACACACAGGCATGGGACAGAGAGACTAATGCAAACACACAACCAGAGGACTGTAGACAGGGATTTCAGATTGCCGCAAGGGCATCCTCATCTGCCAATATACAAGAAATGCACTTTAAAATGTTGAGTAGGTGGTATCTTACCCCTACGAGACTGCACAGAGCTAATCCACAGATATCTGACTTGTGCTGGAGGGGCTGTGGTCGAGATGGGACCATGTACCACATCTGGTGGACCTGCCCAGTGATAAAACCATACTGGGAGTCAGTGTTCACAGCAATCTCAGACATAATAGAAACCACCCTACCTCACCAAATGAGCACCTTAATGTTCCAGGGCCTCCCCAAACTTCAAAATAAAGCAACAGGAGCGTTACTCCTGCTGATGATTAATGGAGCAAAGATGCTCATCCCAAAAAGCTGGAAGTCAATGACCCCCCCAACTATAGACGACTGGCGAGCGCGAGTGTTGGATCTAATAGTGTTAGAGCGATACCACTTCATGAAAACGAACAAATTGGACCTATACTTCTTGTTATCAGAGACATAGGATAAGCATAAGCCCCTGATGGGGAACACCCCAATAGAACAAAATAACACTTTCAACACCCCCACAGGATAGAGGGAGCAAGGGTGTATATGTGGAGACTAGCGTACACAGCATTACTAATATTGTCACGCTAACATATATTATATATTTTTTATTTTTTTTTCCCTCTACCCCTCTCCCACTATCCCCTCCCTCCCAACTCCTTCTCTTCTCTCTATTTCCCCCCGCTTTATAATAATACATATGATAATGCACAGTCCATTTAGGAAATATGGTATATCTTACAACATCCATTGACTATTGTTGACCATTCACATTAGCCTTCAATATTTATCATTGAATAGAACAATGGATAATCTTGCAATTATTGTTATTGTATCTTTGAAATCTTTAATAAAAATTGAAAAAAAAAAAAAACATTTATTACCAATAAGGGCAAATTTGTACCCATATATTTGTGCATAAAAAAATATATATATATAATTGGCACTTACCATAGTGTTCATTTGTCCGGCAGCAGGACAGCTCACCTGGTTTGAGAGGGTGCCATCCCTCACATGGACCTGTGGACAAAAGAAAGACTGAGTAAGCTTACTCAGGATATCTGCATAGGTCAGCAAAACTGTTTGAGAAAACACAGGGGGGATTGTACCCCACAAGTTCCCAATTGCTTAAAAGCCACCACTGCCCTACTGAAGAGACTGATGTGGACTAAGGCTAGACCCCAGGAAGATCAAAGCAAACCTACTCTTCTTCAAAATAACAAAATCTTGATCAGACACCAAAAATTCACCTACTCCTTACACCACAGGCAAATGTATCAATAATGATCCTCAGCACTCAAAAGTTCAATTCAGGCAGTTTATTCACATATAATAGCAATGTTTTGGGGGAGAATTGCGGCGAACTGGGTACAGGGAACAGAACACTTTTATGAGGATAAGATGGAAAAATTTGCCTTAAAGGGGCTTTCAAAGGCTCTTTTATTACATAGGAAATAGAAAGAAATAGAAAGATAACCCTCTTACAGTCAGTGGAGTCTTCTTCATATGTACACAGCTGCACGTGAACCCCCTGAGAGATAGGGGGGGAAACGTTTTTGGCTAAATAAATATAATTTTTCCAATAGCTCACTATTGGAAAAATTATA
Source organism: Bombina bombina (assembly GCF_027579735.1). Taxonomy (NCBI): domain Eukaryota; kingdom Metazoa; phylum Chordata; class Amphibia; order Anura; family Bombinatoridae; genus Bombina; species Bombina bombina. Next base: position 830,460,286 of record NC_069500.1, read on the forward strand.
TTTATTCAGCTAAAAAGGGCTCCAGTCCGATTTAGTAAAAAAAAATGCTGTTTTTATCGCACTGCACCTATACCTACTTAATCTCACAGTTCTGATTGTGCGAGTGAGAGCCATGTGACATGATGTAATATGATGTGAGTGTAAGTGATGACGGCATGCAGGAGGAGGAGCCTGGCCAGCGTGAGTACACAAGCCTTTTTAAAAGGCGGGCACACGCAAAGCCAAAGAGGAATATTGTCAGGGTTTTTTCCCTATTTTGTTTTCCATGTGCTGCTGGCAGCCATTTTACTCACCTCTCTTCCTGACTATGGTGCATTGTGGGGGATGCTGCTCATTTTCTGCACTTCCTTTTATGGCCAGACTGGTGTGCATCATCTGTGTGAGACAGGATGCAGTCTCAGAATTGTGATGTCATCACTTATTATTTAAAGGGCGTCTGTTCAGTATGCTTTGCCTTTGCGTTGTCTCAGACCTGTTTGTGAGAGTTCTTGTGTATTACCTGGCTGTCTGACGTCCTTCCTGGTTCCTGATCCCTTGCTTGTTCCTGACTCTGCTGTTTTCCTTGTTCCTGATTCCGGCTCGTCTGACTATTCGCTTTGGCTCCTGACTCAGCTCGTCTGACTACCAGCTCTGGTTTTGACTCCTGGCTTGTTATTTGACTTGTGGACTTTTTATTATTATTTTTTGTTATTAATAAAGGTGTGATTATTTTTGCACTTCTCATCTCAGTCTGATTCCTGGCACCCTGACATTACGCAAAGGACATGAATCCTGATGGTGCTAATAATCCACCTTTACCTGCCATCATTTCCAGGATGGATGAACAGGATCACCACTTGGATCAATTTGCACTAGCCCTGCAAACCCTGCTGACTCGCACTGCACATTTGGACCAAAGTGTCCCACAAGTTATGGCTGCTCCTGTTTCCGCTTCTGCACCTAGTCCTACCAGGAGCATGTCCGGTTCTGCACCTCTACCTCAGCGATATGGAGGCGACCCTATTCAGTGCAGAGGGTTTTTGAACCAGGTGGGCATTTACTTTGAGATGTTACCTCAGGTGTTTCCCTCAGACAAAGCTAAGGTGGGATTTCTCATCTCGTTACTCTCTGACACAGCTCTTGCCAGGGCTAATCCCTTGTGGGAGACTAATAAACCTGTGATTTCAAATTACCCTGAATTTGTGGCCTCCTTTCAAAGGGTATTTGATGTTCCGGCTCGCTCCTCCTCTGTTGCTAAACGACTCATGTCCATTCAGCAAGGTACAAGACCTGTTGCTCAGTATGCTATTGAGTTCCGTACGCTTGCCGCAGAGGTTGGTTGGAACAATGAAGCCCTTGTTGCCACCTTCTTTCATGGGCTCTCTGATGCGATTAAAGACGAAGTTGCTGCCAGAGATTTACCAGAGGATCTCAAGGCATTGGTGTCTTTTTTGATCCTAATTGACATCTGACTCAAAGCTTGTGGAAGCCTCCTGTTCCGTTGTCTCCTACGTGTTTCTTCCCACCCATGCCTCCCTCTCCTCCATTGCCTCCTGGTCCAGAGTCACCAGGTACTGCTGAGCCGATGCAGTTGGGATTCACGCGTCTCTCCACAGCGGAGAAGGCCTTTAGGAGGATGTGCATCATCTGTGTGAGACAGAATGCAGTCTCAGAATTGTGATGTCATCACTTATTATTTAAAGGGCCTCTGTTCAGTATGCTTTGCCTTTGCGTTGTCTCAGACCTGTTTGTGAGAGTTCTTGTGTATTACCTGGCTGTCTGACGTCCTTCCTGGTTCCTGATCCCTTGCTTGTTCCTGACTCTGCTGTTTTCCTTGTTCCTGATTCCGGCTTGTCTGACTATTCCCTTTGGCTCCTGACTCGGCTCGTCTGACTACCAGCTCTGGTTTTGACTCCTGGCTTGTTATTTGACTTGTGGACTTTTTATTATTTTTTTTGTTATTTATAAAGGTGTGATTATTTTTGCACTTCTCGTCTCAGTCTGATTCCTGGCACCCTGACATTACGCAAAGGACATGAATCCTGATGGTGCTAATAATCCACCTTTACCTGCCATCATTTCCAGGATGGATGAACAGGATCACCGCTTGGATCAATTTGCACTAGCCCTGCAAACCCTGCTGACTCGCACTGCACATTTGGACCAAAGTGTCCCACAAGTTATGGCTGCTCCTGTTTCCGCTGCTGCACCTAGTCCTACCAGGAGCATGTCCGGTTCTGCACCTCTACCTCAGCGATATGGAGGCGATCCTATTCAGTGCAGAGGGTTTTTTAACCAGGTGGGCATTTACTTTGAGATGTTACCTCAGGTGTTTCCCTCAGACAAAGCTAAGGTGGGATTTCTCATCTCGTTACTCTCTGACACAGCTCTTGCCTGGGCTAATCCCTTGTGGGAGGCTAATAAACCTGTGATTTCAAATTACCTTGAATTTGTGGCCTCCTTACGAAGGGTATTTGATGTTCCGGCTCGCTCCTCCTCTGTTGCTAAACGACTCATGTCCATTCAGCAAGGTACAAGACCTGTTGCTCAGTATGCTATTGAGTTCCGTACGCTTGCCGCAGAGGTTGGTTGGAACAATGAAGCCCTTGTTGCCACCTTCTTTCATGGGCTCTCTGATGCGATTAAAGATGAAGTTGCTGCCAGAGATTTATCAGAGGATCTCAAGGCATTGGTGTCTTTTTTGATCCTAATTGACATCAGACTCAACGCTTGTGGAAGCCTCCTGTTCCGTTGTCTCCTACGTGTTCGTTCCCACCCATGCCTCCCTCTCCTCCCATGCCTCCTGGTCCAGAGTCACCAGGTACTGCTGAGCCAATGCAGTTGGGATTCACGCGTCTCTCCACAGCGGAGAGGGCCTTTAGGAGGATGTGCATCATCTGTGTGAGACAGAATGCAGTCTCAGAATTGTGATGTCATCACTTATTATTTAAAGGGCCTCTGTTCAGTATGTTTTGCCTTTGCGTTGTCTCAGACCTGTTTGTGAGAGTTCTTGTGTATTACCTGGCTGTCTGACGTCCTTCCTGGTTCCTGATCCCTGGCTTGTTCCTGACTCTGCTGTTTTCCTTGTTCCTGATTCCGGCTCGTCTGACTATTCGCTTTGGCTCCTGACTCGGCTCGTCTGACTACCAGCTCTGGTTTTGACTCCTGGCTTGTTATTTGACTTGTGGACTTTTTATTATTTTTTTTGTTATTAATAAAGGTGTGATTATTTTTGCACTTCTCGTCTCAGTCTGATTCCTGGCTCCCAGACAAATATACTTATTTATTTTAATTACATACGGCTAGATTACGAGTTTTGTGGTAAGAGTGGCTCCGTACTAACTTGCAAGTCATTTGCACTGCTCACCTTCCTATAGCGCCGCTATTACAGGTTTTCATAAACCCAGCGTTAGCAGGCAATATTTGAGTGAAGAGCAAAATTGAGCTCCATACCGCACTCAAATACCAGCGCTGCTTTGAGCTGGATTTACATTCTTGTGCACGATGTCACCATAGACATCAATGGGGAGAGCCGGCTAAAAAAAAGCCTAACACCTGCAATAAAGGAGCGTAAAGCTCCGTAACGCAGCCCCATTGATTCCTATGGGGAAAGAAAAGTTATGTTTACACCTAACACCCTAACATAAAAGCCGAGTCTAAACACCCCTAATCTTCCGCCACTGACATCGCCGCCACCTACATTACATTTATTAACCCCTAATCTGCCGCCCCTGACATCGCCGCTGCCTACATTACACTTATTAACCCCTAATCTGCCGCCCCAATATCGCCGCCACCTAACTACACTTATTAACCCCTAATCTGCTGCCCCCGACACCGCTGCCACCTACAGTACATTTATTAACCCCTAATCTGCCGCCACCAATGTCGCCGCCACCCACCTACACTTATTAACCCCTAATCTGCCGCCCCCAATGTCGCCGCCACCTACCTACTTTTATTAACCCCTAATCTTCCGCCCCAATGTTGTCGCTACCTACCTACATTTATTAACCCCTAATTTGCCGCCCCCAACGTCGCTGCCACTATACTAAAGTTATTAACCCCTAAACCTAACCCTAAATCTAAGTCTAACACCCCTAACTTTAATATAATTAAAATAAATCTAAATAAAAATTACTATCATTAACTAAATAATTCCTATTTAAAACGAAATACTTACCTATAAAATAAACCCTAACCTAGCTACAATATAACTAATAGTTACATTATATCTAGCTTAGGTTTTATTATTAATACAGAAAGAGGGAGCGCCATCTATAGGCTAAAGTATCAGAATAACAGAATATTAAAATATTAAAAATTTATTTATTGCTTTCACATAAACTAGGGTATTCAATGTACATGTAACAATTAGATTGAAAACAATTAAAAAATAGTGAGAAACAATAGAATAGGTGCCCCTCAGGAGAGAGGGAAATACCAAAACATATAAACACAAAAAAATGTGTATTAAAAGTCCCAAATGATATAAAAAGTCTTAATGAGGGATGATATCCTTAACAAATGTCCTGTGCAACAGATCCGGTGCCCTTGTGAATCCAATTAATCCTTTGTGTATGATGGGGTATCCAAGAAATAAAAAATAAAAATAAAAATGGTTATCAAAAATATATATGATAAAAAAAAATAAAAAAAAATAAAAATAAAAATTGGAGAAAAGTGAATCAAGTGAAAAAAGTGAATAAAAAATCCAATAGTTCCAAAAATTGCAGTACCTGTGAAAAACAAAAATCACATAGTGCAATAACACTAATATGAATATAAACTTAATTGAAAATAGGCTTACCCTTTATGTAAACTCGAGCAGTGACTACTTATAACATGTACATCAACACGTTTCAGCCCCAAAGCTGGGCCTTTCTCAAGATGTCTACTGCTGGTAGGCTTAAATAGCCTATAGGGATCAATCAAGATGGGTGTAATTTCCCGCCTTAAATTGCCATTACATGTATCATGACAACTCTCTAATGCCCTTAATAAAGATGGTGGCCACTGGCTGTCTAACTTCCTGTAATTTCCCACATTATTATTTCACAGGCAGGTTTGTATTTATTTTGACTAGGTAGACTAGTTAGTAAATAGTTATTAACTATTTACTAACTACCTAGCTAAAATAAATAAAAATGTACCTGTAAAACAAAACCTAACCTGAGTTATACTAACACCTAACCTAACACTACAATTAAATAAATTACATTAATAAAATACAATTAACTAAATTAAAAAAAAAACCACTAAATTACACAAAATAAATTATCAAATATTTAAACTAACTTTAATATTTAAACTAATTACACCTAATCTAATAGCCCTATCAAAATAAAAAAGCACCCCCCAAAATAAAAAAAAAACCACTAGCCTACACTAAACTCCCAATGGCCCTTAAAAGGGCCTTTTGCGGGCATTGCTCCAAAGAAATCAGCTCTTTTACCTGCAATTTTTTTTTACAAACAACCCCCCAACAGTAAAACCCACCACCCACACAACCAAACCCCCCAAATAAAAACCTATCTAAAAAAACCTAAGCTCCCCATTGCCCTGAAAAGGGCATTTGTATGGACATTGCCCTTAAAAGGGCATTTAGCTCTTTTTCCGCCCAAACCCTAAGCTAAAAATAAAACCCACCCAATAAACCCTTAAAAAAACCTAACACTAACCCCTGGAGATCCACTTACAGTTTTTGAAGACCCAATATCCATCCTCAACGAAGCAGTAGAAGTCCTCAGCGAAGCCGGCAGAAGTCTTCATCCAAGCGGGCCGAAGTCTTCATCCAACCGGCCAGAAGTCTTCATCCAGACGGCATCTTCTATCTTCATCCATCTGGCGCGGAGCGGCTCAATCTTCAAGACATCCGGCGCGGAGCATCCTCTTCTTCCAATGGCTCTTCTCGAATGAAGGTTCCTTTAAGTGAGGTCATCCAAGATGGCATCCCTTGAATTCCGATTGGCTGATAGAACTCTATCAGCCAATTGGAATTAAAGGTGAAAAAATCCTATTGGCTGATGCAATCAGCTAATAGGATTGAGCTTCAATCCTATTGGCTGATCTAATCAGCCAATAGGACTGAGCTTGCATTCTATTGACTGATTGGAACAGCCAACAGAATGCGAGCTCAATCCTATTGGCTGATTGCATCAGCCAATAGGATTTTTTCAACTTTAATTCCGATTGGCTGATAGAATTCTATCAGCCAATCGGAATTCAAGGGACGCCATCTTGGATGACGTCCCTTAAAGGAACCTTTATTCTTCAGTAACCGTCAGAAGAAGAGGATGCTCCGCGCTGGAAGTCTTGAAGATGGAGCCGCTCCGTGCCAGATGGATGAACATAGAAGATGCCGTTTGGATGAAGACTTCTGCCCGGTTAGATGAAGACTTCGGCCCACTTGGATAAAGACTTCTGCCGGCGTCGCTAAGGACTTCTGCCGCTTTGTTGAGGATGGATGTCGGGTCTTGAAAAACTGTAAGTGGATCTCCGGGGGTTAGTGTTAGGTTTTTTAAGGGTTTATTGGGTGGGTTTTATTTTTAGCTTAGGGTTTGGGTAGAAAAAGAGCTAAATGCCCTTTTAAAGGCAATGCCCATCCAAATGCCCTTTTTAGGGCAATGGGGAGCTTAGGTTTTTTAGATAGGTTTTTATTCGAGGGGTTTGGTTGTGTGGGTGGTGGGTTTTACTGTTGGGGGGTTGTTTGTATTATTTTTTTACAGGTAAAAGAGCTGACTCGTAATACCAGCGGTAGTGAAAAATAGCCTTAACACTGCTTTTACATCCATACCGCAAAACTCGTAATCTAGACAATATTTATTTAAATGATGGCAGCCTGGGAGAGAGCTTGCACATCTTAATTTACAGCTGGGATCAGGAGGTGGTTTGTGAGTCACAACGACAGAGGGATGGCAACAGAGTTGAAGGAGTGTGAAAGGTAAGTAACCCTGACACAAAGCAGTTTTTAAATTTTTTTAGTCAGCATTGCAAGCAGCTGTTATACAAATAAGAATGGGACCATACATCCATTAGGTCCAAAATATGTGAGCTCAGACTGCAGCCATCTACATTTGTTGGGGCAACACCTAGCTATGGCTTTAAAATGAAGCATCCTAAACACTGAGCAAAACATAATTATAGATATAAAGCCATCCACTGAACTTAAAGTTTAGATTTCTGCTTTTTGGACGTTAATGGCATATTAATACCTGAAAAATGTAGTTCTCTAGGTTGGCAGAGCAGTAAAGAAGTTTTGCAGTATCTACTGAGAACTTTGTAACAAGCCTCAGCCTGTACCTGCTGCTGTTACCTCCCTGAGGCTCTATGACTGGCATAGGACAGGGGTACCTGTGTGTTAGGGAGTATTAGCTGCAAAACTTTCATTTATTGCTTTCATTGTTTTCATAGACATTATAGATGATTCTTAACCTCATGTTTGCCAGGGTGGACTGCAACATGTTTCAGACCCTTTCAGCAGCAAAGGGATTAGAAACGGATTGTCTCAATCATTAAACCAGCTGTAAAGCGTGCAGGACATGGCTACATTTTCTGATAGGATTCAATTATTGTGTTCTACTGCCAGCTATAGGGAGGATTGATGATGATGAAAAAAAAGTGTTGTATAAGTTTAATTTTGCAAAGTTTTCAGAAGTTTAGAGCAGTGGATGTAAGTAATTCACGTGACACCCCTTGTTTATGTATTGTGAACCCCCATTTGAATAACTCACGAGCCGCCACTGCTTATAGTGAAGAATAACATCATGTATAGAGATTTTTTAAAGCTTGGGATAAGATAGTTAAAATGTAGCCACCAATCAGCAAGCGCTATCCAGGGTTCTGAATCAAAAATGGGTCAGATCCAAAGCTTTCATTCCTGTTTTTTCAAATAAAGATACAAAGAGAACAAAAAAAATTGATAATAGAAGTAAATTAGAAAGTTGCTTAAAATTGCATGCTGTATCAGAATAATTAAAGAAAAAATGTGGGTTTAGTATCCCTTTAATAAAAAGGTATTGAGCAAGTATGCCCAGCCAGTATACACTTTATGCCCCTATATATAGAAATGGCATTCAGATTTTTAACTCTTATCAGGATGGTTAATTTTACACATGTAAATGATTATTTTCTTTAGACACTGTACAAAGGAATCAATCCAATCACACCAATGTTTGTAATATTTTTCACACCATTTTGCCCCATCCTTTGTGCCTTGCAATTTTCTTCTAAGAGGTGTAAGCTTTGGACAAACTTTGGCAGTTGTAAAATGATAATGTGTGCAGTGTAAATGTAATACAAATTATCATTTAGCGGATCCCATACTTCAATAAGAACCTATTTGCTAGATTACGAGTCTTGCGTTAGCCTTAAAAAGCAGCGTTGAGAGGTCCCAACGCTGCTTTTTAACGCCCGCTGGTATTACGAGTCTTGCAGGTACCGGTGTACCGCTCACTTTTTCGGCCAGGCTCGAAAATACCGCAAATCCACTTACGTCAATTGCGTATCCTATTTTTCCAATAGGACTTGCATAACACCGGTATTACAAGTCTTCCAAAAAGTGAGCGGTACACCCTCTCCTGTCAAGCCTGGTACCGCAAGTCAGTAGTTAAAAGTTTTATGGGCTAACGCCGTAGCATAAAACTCTTAACTAAAGTGCTAAAAAGTTCACTAACACCCATAAACTACCTATTAACCCCTAAACTGAGCCCCCCCCCCACATCGCAAATACTAAAAAAAAAATGTAACCCCTAATCTGTCGAACCGGACATCGCTGCCACTATAATAAATATATTAACCCCTAAACTGCCGTACTCCCGCATTGCAAACACTAGTTAAATTTCATTAACCCCTAATCTGCCGTCCCTAACATCGCCAACACCTACCTACATTTATTAACCCCTAATCTGCCGCCCCCCAACGTCGCCGCCACTATATTAAAGTTATTAACCCGTAAATCTAAGTCTAACCCTAACACCCCCCTAGCTAAAATATAATTTAAATAAATATAAATAAAATTACTATCATTAACTAAATTATTCCTATTTAAAACTAAATACTTACCTATAAAATAAACCCTAAGCTAGCTACAATATAACTAATAGTTACATTGTAGCTATCTTAGAATTTATTTTTATTTTACAGGCAACTTTGTATTTATTTTAACTAGGTATAATAGTTATTAAATAGTTATTAACTATTTAATTGCTACCTAGTTAAAATAAAGACAAATTTACCTGTAAAATAAAACCTAACCTAAGTTACAATTACACCTAACACTACACTATAATTAAATTAATTCCCTAAATTATCTACAATTAAATACAATTATCTAAAGTATGAAAAAAACAAACACTAAATTACAGAAAATAATAAAATAATTACAAGTTTTTTAAACTAATTACACCTAATCTAATCCCCATAACAAAATAATAAAAAAAAAAAATAATAAAATCCCTACCCTATACTAAATTACAAATAGCCCTTAAAAGGGCCTTTTGCGGGGCATTGCCCCAAAGTAATCAGCTCTTTTACCTGTAAAAAAAAAGTACAATAGCCCCCAACATTAAAACCCACCACCCACACACGCAACCCTACTCTAAAACCCACCAATCCTCCCTTAATAATACCTAACACTAACCCCTTGAAGATCACCCTACCTTGAGAAGTCTTCACCCAACCGGGCCGAAGTCCTCAACGAAGCCGGGCAAAGTGGTCCTCCAGACGGGCAGAAGTCTTCATCCAAGCTGGCCAGAAGCGGTCCTCCAGACGGGCAGAAGTATTCATCCAGGCGGCATCTTCTATCTTCATCCATCCGGCGCGGAGCGGCTCCATCTTCAAGACATCCGACGCGGAGCATCCTCTTCGCTCTTCATCCGACGCCTGAATGAAGGTTCCTTTAAATGATGTCATCCAAGATGGCGTCCCTTCAATTCCGATTGGCTGATAGAATTCTATCAGCCAATCGGAATTAAGGTAGAAAAAATCCTATTGGCTGATTGCATCAGCCAATAGGATTGAACTTCAATCCTATTGGCTGATTGGAACAGCCAATAGAATGTGACCTCAATCCTATTGGCTGTTCCAATCAGCCAATAGGATTGAAGTTCAATCCTATTGGCTGATTGCATCAGCCAATAGTATTTTTTCTACCTTAATTCCGATTGGCTGATAGAATTTTATCAGCCAATCGTAATTGAAGGGACGCCATCTTGGATGACGTCATTTAAAGAAACCTTCATTGAGTCATCAGATGAAGAATGAAGAGGATGCTCCGCGTTGGATGTCTTTAAGATGGACCCGCTACACGCCGGATGGATGAAGATAGAAGATGCTGCCTGGATGAAGACTTCTGCCCGTCTGGAGGACCTCTTCTGCCTGGCTTGGATGAAGACTTTTGCTCGTCTAGAGGACCACTTCTCCCGGCTTTGTTGAGGACTTCGGCCCGGTTGGGTGAAGACTTTTCAAGGTAGGGTGGTCTTCAAGGGGTTAGTGCTAGGTTTTATTAAGGGGGTATTGGGTGGGTTTTAGAGTAGGGTTGGGTGTGTGGGTGGTGGGTTTTAATGTTGGGGGGGTATTGTACTTTGTTTTACAGGTAAAAGAGCTGAATACTTTGGGGCAATGCCCCGCAAAAGGCCCTTTTAAGGGCTATTTGTAATTTAGTATAGGGTAGGGCTTTTTATTATTTTTGGGGGCTTTTTTCATTTTATCAGCCAATCGTAATTGAAGGGACGCCATCTTGGATGACGTCATTTAAAGAAACCTTCATTGAGTCATCAGATGAAGAATGAAGAGGATGCTCCGCGTTGGATGTCTTGAAGATGGAGCCGCTCCGCGCCGGATGGATGAAGATAGAAGATGCCGCCTGGATGAATACTTCTGCCCGTCTGGAGGACCGCTTCTGGCCAGCTTGGATGAAGACTTCTGCCCGTCTGGAGGACCACTTTGCCCGGCTTCGTTGAGGACTTCGGCCCGGTTGGGTGAAGACTTCTCAAGGTAGGGTGATCTTCAAGGGGTTAGTGTTAGGTTTTATTAAGGGAGGATTGCATGGGTTTTAGAGTAGGGTTGGGTGTGTGGGTGGTGGGCTTTAATGTTGGGGGCTATTGTACTTTTTTTTTACAGGTAAAAGAGCTGATTACTTTGGCGCAATGCCCCGCAAAAGGCCCTTTTAAGGGCTATTTGTAATTTAGTATAGGGTAGGGCTTTTTATTATTTTGGGGGGCTTTTTTCATTTTATCAGCCAATCGTAATTGAAGGGACGCCATCTTGGATGACGTCATTTAAAGAAACCTTCATTGAGTCATCAGATGAAGAATGAAGAGGATGCTCCGCGTTGGATGTCTTGAAGATGGAGCCGCTCCGCGCCGGATGGATGAAGATAGAAGATGCCGCCTGGATGAATACTTCTGCCCATCTGGAGGACCGCTTCTGGCCAGCTTGGATGAAGACTTCTGCCCGTCTGGAGGACCACTTTGCCCGGCTTCGTTGAGGACTTCGGCCCGGTTGGGTGAAGACTTCTCAAGGTAGGGTGATCTTCAAGGGGTTAGTGTTAGGTTTTATTAAGGGAGGATTGGGTGGGTTTTAGAGTAGGGTTGGGTGTGTGGGTGGTGGGTTTTAATGTTGGGGGCTATTGTACTTTTTTTTTACAGGTAAAAGAGCTGATTACTTTGGGGCAATGCCCCGCAAAAGGCCCTTTTAAGGGCTATTTGTAATTTAGTATAGGGTAGGGATTTTATTATTTTGGGTTTTTTTTTTATTTTGTTATGGGGATTAGATTAGGTGTAATTAGTTTAAAAAACTTGTAATTATTTTATTATTTTCTGTAATTTAGTGTTTGGTTTTTTTCGTACTAGATAATTGTATTTAATTGTAGTTAATTTAGAGAATTAATTTAATTATAGTGTAGTGTTAGATGTAATTGTAACTTAAGTTAGGTTTTATTTTACAGGTAAATTTGTCTTTATTTTAACTAGGTAGCTATTAAATAGTTAATAACTATTCTACCTAGTTAAAATAAATACAAAGTTGCCTGTAAAATAAAAATAAATCCTAAGCTAGCTACAATGTAACTATTAGTTATATTGTAGCTAGCTTAGGGTTTATTTTATAGTAAGTATTTAGTTTTAAATAGGAATAATTTAGTTAATTGTAGTAATTTTATTTAGAGTTATTTAAATTATATTTAAGTTAGAGGGTATTAGGGTTAGGGTTAGACTTAGATTTAGGGGTTAATAACTTTAATATAGTGGCGGAGACATTGGGGCGGCAGATTAGGAGTTAATAAGTGTAGGTAGGTTGCAGCGACATTGGAGGTGGCAGATTAGGGGTTAATAAATATAATGTAGGTGTTGGCGATGTTGGGGGCAGCAGATTAGGGGTTCATAAGTATAATGTAGGTGGTGGCGGTGTCCGGACCGGAAGATTAGGGGTTAATAATATAATGCAGGTGTCGGCGATGTCGGGGGCAGCGGGTTAGGGGTTAATAAGTGTAAGATTAGGGGTGTTTAGACTCAGGGTTCATGTTAGGGTGTTAGGTGCAGACATAAATGTATTTCCCCATAGGAATCAATGGGGCTGCGTTAGGAGCTTTACGCTGCTTTTTTGCAGGTTTTTTTCAGCCGGCTCTCCCCCATTGATTCCTATGGGGAAATCGTGCACAAGCACGTTTAGCCAGCTCACCACTACCGTAAGCAGCGCTGGTATTGAGGTGAGATGTGGAGCAAAATTTTGCTCTTCGCTCACTTTTCTGCGGCTAACGCCGGGTTTGTAAAAACCCGTAATACCAGCGTTGTCTGTAGGTGAGCGGTGAGCATAAACTGCTCGTTAGCACCGCACACCATTACCAACAAAACTCGTAATCTAGGTGTATAATAGTAAACCATTGCTGATATTTAGGTGAAAATTGGAAAAAAGGTCCTATGTAAACTGTCAAGAGACTTTAAGTGTTGCAAATAAAACATTAATGCTTAACCTTTTAAAGCCGTTATGCCGTTCCATTCCGTCATAATTAGACTGGGCTTTAAAGCCGTTATGACGGAATGGAACGTCATAACTAACGGCTGTCCTGAAGCCTTCTGTGCTTCAGGGATTTAATCGCGGTCTGGAGGGCGTTCCTAGGATTGTAGGGACGCCCCCCAGATGCGATCCAATAATTGAAATCTCGCGATCGTATGCACGATCGCGTAGTTTCAATTTGTCTACATCGGAACAGTTGTTCCGATGTAGGCACTTTAACCCTGTCACGAAAGGGTTAATGGCCTCTTAAGGTGGACTTAATGTTTTAATAATGTATCTGTGTTTTGTTTATAATCTCTAAAAGGGCATTTTTAATCCCCAAAATGTTATTTCTGCAGGAAAAAGCAGGGTTGTCCAATATCAAAGAGCTTACCCGGGGATGTAATAAGCCAATTTACAAAAAGGTTCCAAGGTAGTGCAGTCAGTTTTGTAAGGTGCACTATTGATGGTCTGATGCCTGAAGAAAGGTCTGAAGTTAGCGCTACTATATAGACAAAGCGATATAAAGTTAGTGCACTGGATGCCCATGCTGGCAGTAATGATGCATCTGAGCTAAGGATAGCATCGGAAGTAGCCTTGTGGCAGCATTGTCACTGACATTTGTGCAGGAAGTTAAAAATCCTGTGATGTAGTCATTCTGTGCTTGGTTATTCTTTCATGAAGACCCTGGCATTTCTCATCCTGTTCTGTTTTCCTTGGTTTGGTGCCGGACTTGCTGTTTGGACTCTACTACCTTCCTTCTCCTCTGTTTTGTTTCCTAGTTGCTGATTTCTGGAACTGCTTATTGGATTATCCATATGTCTGCTCCCTTTGCTTTGTCACCTGGTTCCATTTGATTCCTCTGGTTCCTAATCCTGGCTTGAACTTGGACAACTCTTCTGTATGAGTGAACCTGATAACAACTCCAGTGTTCCAGCTACACTGAGATTTGCAGTTTGTTCCTTTCCTTGGGCTGCCCATCAGGTTTCAGGTGACTTTTGGTTCACCTTATAAGGACCTAGAATATGAGACATATTTTTGTAACCCTAGGTAAGAAAGCTGAAGTAAAAATGTGTGCTTTTCATAACTCAAACAATCCTTCTGGAGTGGACAACAGCAGACAGAGGGTTCCCTGCAGCCTCACCTAACTCTTGCCCTGTGCCACTGGACATTTTTAGAAAATATATTATTGTCTAATAGCCATACATTTTATACGACCCTAAAGGCTTCTAAAATGTATATATATATATATATTAGGAAGTTTACCACAGCTGCTCTAGTACATTAAAGCATTTTTACGTACTTTAAATCCTGAGGCCTGTGCACTTTTAAAAACTCGCCTTTTCTCCATCACGTGTCTTCTCTTCCATCCATACACAGACATTTAAGCAACAAGTTAACTTGCTTTAAAACCTACAGTCTTTATGCTTTGATCAAGTACCTTTCCGATATACACAAACATTTCTTTCACACCTACACTTCCTTCCTCTGTAATTTCCATCTGTGCACATGCAGAAAAATCAGACCCTGCACTTAATTGTTTGAGTATGTAGTTCTTGCATTAGTTTGCTTTGTTAAAGGGGTATTTTTCTTTAAAATGTTCTTCCCTTGACTGTGTCTCCAATAGTCCATTTACCTCCTGTTGTGTATTTAATTATTTGCAAACAGCTACTTTAGCTTTATTTTTTATTTGAAATAGCCACTTTTGCTGTATCCCACCTACACTGAAAATATGAGTTACAAATGTTTTCTCTGTAGAAAAGCTATGTGAGCATGAGACAGTATCATTGATTAATTTCCTGGGGTGGGGGAGAGGCATAATGGACATGGAGCTTGTGTATGCGAAATAGCTGGCTATGCTTATTCAACCGCCACATCCGTAATTGGCATTTTAACACCTGCTTTACTTGCAGGCTCAGAATATTGTTATTGGCATGTTCTAGGTGATGGAAATACAAAAATAAATACAAAGGAACAATTTCCCATGCATTTAATACTCAGCAGTAGGTATAACAAGTCATTTGGAACACATTAATTGGATAGTACAGTGAGGGGAGATGCTTTTAATTAAAGTCACAAGCAGCACAACGTGCTTATACTGGCAGCGGATGAGGATGTTGGTGGAATTGTGTGTGTTATTATGGCTGGTAAGATCTAGAAGGTTTATGGACTAGTAGAGATGTGCATGGACAAAAAAATATTATCTAAATTTTTTTTCTGATTTTTCATGAAGTTTGTTTCAGATTAATTTTGCTCATCCAGTCATTAATTTTATATGAATATTCTGCACTTCCCCTAGTCTCCCACTTCCCTATGCTAGGTTAAGACTTGATTGGACAAGCCTCTATGTCTAAAATCAACATTTAGTACCTAATTGGTGTCCCTAACATGAATCATTGGTAATACTAGGGCAGGATTGAACAACAGACATTAGACACATGAATTGTCAGACCCACTGTGCATTATTGCAAATGAGGGAACTGATTAGCCAAACCATATCTGGCCTTTTCCCTTTCCTGCTCTGTTGTATGGAGCAGCCAACACAACATTCTGATTTTACAAAGGGGTAAAAACTCATCCAGACAACATATGCACGCACCTAGCCCTGTCTACTTATCATATTAAAAATAAATAAAACAAAACCTAATAAAAACACCAGACATAAAATACTTGTACCAAAATTCATCTGAAACAAACTTCAATAAAAAAAAAATTGTCTGTGCACATCTCTACTAGTCCATAAAGCTTCTAGATCTTACCAGCCATAGTAACACACACAATTCCACCAACATCCTCACCCGCTGCCAGGATAAGCATCTCCCCCCCCCATTTAGCAGTTGTGCTGCTTGTGACTTTAATAAAAAGCATCTCCCCTCACTGTACTATTAAAAAAAATCCAATTTTCCTGTATAGATTTTCATAAAATATCACCTATTTTACACTCATCCAGTTCTCCCATTTAGGGCTATATTACAAGTGGAGTGCTAATTAATTGCGTACCCGCAAACGGACAAATTCTTTGTGCCCCAAATGCCCCCAAAAAACAGTGTAGTGTATTTTATTAAAAAATAAAAATCATAGCATTTTTATTTCTTAATAAAATAACTGCACTATGCAGTATTTTGGGGGTAAATTTGGCGGAAGTGGGGTGTGAAAAAAAACGGCACTGAAAAGTGCCTTTACATTGCGGCCTATCGGAACTGTGTGTTCCCAGTAAATATATATGTATATGCTTATATACATTTATATTTACAATTTGCTGCCATCGATGCATTACTTAGCCCCTTCGCTGTGCTAGTTTGCATGCCGTGTCTCACAGCATGAGAACGAGGCTCCCATTGGAGCCTATGGAAGCGCATGCTGGTATTACACACTGGAGCGCAGATATTGCTTTAACAAAAGCGATATTTGCTGCTCCACTTGTAATCTTGCCCTTATTTGGGTACCCAAGAATTCGTATTAGCTCAGAGAAACAAGGGTCTATGAACCCAATTTGCACAACACAACAAAATGAGACTAGAATGTTCATGTAGGTGATCATTATATTTATTACAATCATATTATAAAGATATAAAAACCCTTATCTGAACTTATTGAGGCCCATTTATCAAGCTCCGAATGGAGATTGTGGGCCCGTGTTTCTGGCGAGTCTTCAGACTCGCCAGAAACAGCAGTTATGAAGCAGCGGTCTAAAGACTGCTGCTTCATAACCCTGTCCTCCTGCTCTGAGCAGGCAGACAGGAATCGCCGGAATTCAGCCCATTTGAGTACGATCCGGTTGATTGACACCTCCCTGCTGGCGGCCACGAGTCTGCAGGGGGCGGCATTGCACCAGCAGCTCTTGTGAGCTGCTGGTGCAATGCTGAATACGGAGAGTGTATTGCTCTCCACATTCAGCGAGGTTTTGCGGACCTGATCCGCACTGTCGGATCAGGTCCGCAAGACCTTTGATAAATAGGCCTCTTTGTATGTACATCCTCTTTCAATAAAGTCGTCTTGAGATATATATTTTTACTACAATCATAAACATTCATTTATAAAATGCCAACATTTAAAGGGACAGTTTTCTCCAGAATTTGTATTGTTTAAACAGATAGATAATCCCTTTATTACCCATTCCACAGTTTAGCAAAACCAACACGGTTATATTAATATACTTTTTACCTCTTTGATTACCTTTATTCTAAGGGGTAGATTTAACAAGTGCTGGATGGACATGATTCGTTGTAGCGAATCATGTCTGCCTGACAACGCTAAATGCCGACAGTGTACGCTGTCGGCATTTAACATTGCACAAGCATTTCTAATGAAATGCTTGTGCAATGCCGACCCCTGCTCACCTAAGACCAATCAGCCGCTAGCAGGGGGTGTCAATCATCCCGATCGGATCGGGATGATTGCAGTCTGCCACCTAAAAGGTGGAGGACAAGTTAAAGAACAGCGGTCTTCTGACTGCTGTTTCTAAACTTACGTTTCTAGCGAGCATCCGCTGCTTGTTAAATCCAGCCCTAAGCCTCTGCTGACTACCCTCTTATTTCAGTTCTTTTTGACAGATATGCATTTTAGCCAATTAGCTCTAACTTGTAAAAAACTCCACGGAAGTGAGCACAATGGTATCTATATGGCACACATGAACTAGTGCTGTCTAGCTGTTAAAAGTGCTTAGAAATTAGCATATGAGCCTCCCTAGGTTTAGCTTTCAACTAAGAATACCAAGATAATAAAGCAAATTTTATGATAAAAGTTAATAGAAAAGTTAATTAAAATGGCATGCCCTATCTGAATCATGTAAGGTTCATTTTGACTTGACTGTTCCTTTTAATGCAGCACTGTTAGATAAAAAAGTTGCAAAGTGCAACAACTAAAACACTTCGTGAAATTTTGTGTTACGGATATTCGTTTCGAGGCTGTGCTAATAGGAGAACAGGCACGCTCAAAACCTCCTATTAGCGACGCTTGGGCTCTGTGAAAAAACACCTAGATTAGTTCAGCTCCAAGTGCACTACACTTACCTATAGCGCGCAGGGGTGGCACGCTTATCCGTCGCTTCTTCACAGAGCCCAGCGCCATGCTAATAGGAGGTTTAACATGCGCTAAGCATCCTATTGGCTCTGCCCAGGACCTGTGAAGAGTGTTGGGATTAGCACAGCTCTCCAGTGTGCTATAGGTAAGTATATAACGCTGCAGTGTGCTATAGGTAAGTATATAATGCTGCAGTGTGCTATAGGTAAGTATATAACGCTGCAGTGTGCTATAGGTAAGTATATATCGCTGCAGTGTGCTATAGGTAAGTATATAACGCTGCAGTGTTCTATAGGTAAGTATATAACGCTGCAGTGTGCTATAGGTAAGTATATAACGCTGCAGTGTGCTATAGGTAAGTATATAAGGCTGCAGTGTGCTATAGGTAAGTATATAATGCTGCAGGTGGACTTTTACACCTGTAGTAAAGAAACATTTATATTTGTTTAACAAAAACAAATGTAAATGTTCCAAGAATATTCAGTATTTTGTTTAGTTTAAAATGAAATGAATACCAAATAGCATGGCAGTCGAATATTCAGAAAACTAATTTGTCTGAATATTCAGTCTAAATTATTCAGCTGAACCAAAATGTTTGCCCTGCACATGTCTAGACATCACCATGAATCGTAAGGGGTTTTCAAAGTCTTAGGTGGTGATGCTTCCCCTCTTGCGGAATTTACAAGACAGCGCCCCCCTGCTAGTTACTTTGTTTTTTCTCTTTAAAGAAAATTGTAATATTTATTTTTAGTTTTAATTTGGGCAGTTTACATCAGATTCAGGGTTCACACACAGTACTCAAGACCTGATTCTACTCAGCTAAAAGAGTGTTTCACTCCCATTTCAGTTTGCACTTTGTTACGTCTGTGTTAAACGCCACTTACTGATCAAAGCAACACACACAATGCAGTCTCTGGGCTCCATTTATTAAGTAGCGGATGCTGCTTCGGAGGCCCATTGGTTCAGGCTCGTCTGAAACGTAAGTTAGGAAGCAGTGATCATAAGACCACTCAGGGGCGTATTACTGCCTAGGCCAACAAGGCCGGTGCCTAGGCGTCAGTTTGAGGAAGGGCGGCACTTTTTGCAGCCACTGAAGCAGTGGCAGCTGAATTAACTTTCTATTAGTTATAGTACACTAGAAAGTTAATTCAGCTGCCGCTCCTTCAGATGTTGCGGTAAACTACATTTCCCATATTGCACCTAGCAGCTATAGCTCATTAAGTAGTTTGCCAGCAAGCAACACATGTCACGCCCACCACCCGGCCAGAGTAGACCTGGCTGTAGAGTACAGAGACTCAGGCTAGAGAAGACCGACGCACCGCACGTGCATTGACAGTGTCTTGTGTTTGAGAGAATAGGTAGGAGGGCAGGGTCTGGGACTGGGTGCAGACAGAGGGGGAAGGATGGCCATAACTGTGGTAGCATTGCACGTCTGACATGTGACACATAGTGACAGACTCAGTGGTTGGCTGCTCGTGGACCGGACCAGTGTTGTCCTTGTGGTCGGAGTGAGTTGATAACTAGTAAGTACTAAGATTGATCAGAACTTGTGAGGGGCACTGGCAGTGTCACAGGTGCAGCTTCAGGGACTGGGACATGCGGTTACACCGGCGCAAAATCACACTCACACATGTTTTAATAAACAATGTGATCAGAAAACATTGTGGTGTTCAGAAGAACAGCCCAATGTTTTCTGATCACATCGTTTTTAAAAAATTAGTTGAGTTCTGCTGCTGCTGGGAGTACAAAGATTCAAGCAGTGATCTGCGCCCAGCAGTGGTGGTGTCTAGCAGGGAGCACAGGGATCTCCTATGGCTCCGGAATATCGTATGTACTCATCGTGCCCTGTAGGCAGTGACAGGATCACCTGATCATGTCTATTGTGGAGGTGAATTGTAATCACCACCAGCATGAATGACCAGTAACTATTTGTTTCTGCTGCACAAACACATGGAGTACAGTGCAGCCTTTAGAGACACAAACATGACAAAGTATGCATACTAGAATAAATAAAGTGTCTCAGGTATTTTCTAAAATGAAGCAGGCATTTCATAGTTTAATTTTTATTTCATTGTATTGACCCCTATAAGTTAACAAAAACATTCATCAATCATCTAACATCTCAGTAAAATAAAACGTTTGTTGATAAAACTTGCAGTGGAACTTTATTTCTACACAGCAGTGACCTATATAGTTAGAGGTGTTGTTTTCCTATTTAACACGTGTCAAAAATATGTCTATGCAGCCTATGATTGTTATTTAGCTTTTTATTGTTTTGAAGAAGCATAGATCCTCATTTACATAGTATTGTGATGGATTCCTATATAAGGCATTTATTTCATTTAGAGGGTCAAACACTAATAGAAATGCTGCTGTCTCCAACAGGATGTACATATGTTTTTGTATAAGCCTGTATGCCTAGCCAGAAGTCTGTCCAGTAGCTCAGGAAAAGGAAGTTTGTTCACACTGACACCAATGATTTACCCCTGCCTTAAAATGATAGGCCTTTGAGTACTTGTGATGTACAGTTTATGACAGAGAGGCAGTAATAATCTTAAATTAGTGAATCTTGGGCTGTTTGATATACACTTAATAGTCTCTGACTACATACATTAATATAAATAACTGTGTACAGGCTGTAATATTTTAATTAAACACATAACACTATGCTTAATATATACATGACCATTATGCACCTACAATTTTGCAAGCTTGCTTTTATATCAATGAAACACTGTTATATGTATAAAATGTATAATACTTTAATTGATATAAAAGCAAACTTGCAGAATTGTGTGTGTATAAGGCTCATGCAGGATAGCTTAACATAATGTCCCGGGCATCAGGTGATATAATTCACACATTCCAGATATATATGACCAAAAATAATATGGAAAAAAAGGCCTAAAACCTTAGGTGGGCACCAGGGGCGTATTTTGGCCTAGGCAAACAAGGCACTTGCCTAGGTCAGCAGGTTTTGAGGGGGCAGCACTTTTTGGTCCTACTACCTACCCACACTTACTAAACACTGCACTACACACACATAAAAACATGTGCACTTGAACATGAACATTTACTTGGGAAATGCCATGGAAGAAAAAAAAGTGATGTTACCTTCTCACCAAAAAAAATATTATGGCCAAAAAAGGCCTAAAACCTGGAAGGTGGGGGGCAGCAGAATTTTGGGTGCCTAGGGCAGCACAAAACCTAAATACGCCACTGACCTTTACGACCCTATTTTTATGCTTGGCCTGAAAAATTCTAATGTAATAAACAACAAGATAGGTGCAATTTTTATCAAAGTGAGTAAAATGTGTGCATACTTTATTCCTGATTGTAGTCAAACTTGAACGTGTTGTAAAAGGTAATAACAGACACACACACCCTCATTTAACACACACCTTTATATTACACATACAACACAAACAACTTGTGACCCAGTAAACATGGTGTTGCGACCCAGTAATGGGTCCTGACCCGTGGTTTGAAGAACCCTGCTCTAGGGCACCCCTGGGAAGGCCGTCTCACACTGGGCTAGACTGATTTCAGCATGCCTTAAGAATGTAAACTCACAGGTAGTGATGTCGCAAACCTAAAAATTTGCGTTCGCGAACGGCGGACATGAACTTCCGCAACTGTTCACGAACGGGCGAGCCAGGCGAACCGCCATAGACTTCAATAGGCAGGCGAATTTTAAAACCCACAGGGACTCTTTCTGGCCACAATAGTGATGGAAAAGTTGTTTCAAGGGGACTAACACCTGGACTGTGGCATGCCGGAGGGGGATCCATGGCAAAACTCCCACGGAAAATTACATGGTTGATGCAGAGTCTGGTTTTAAGCCATAAAGGGCATAAATCACCTAACATTCCTAAATTGTTTGGAATAACATGCTGTAAAACATCAGGTATGATGTTGTATCGCTCAGGTAGTGTAAGGATTACACCCGCTTCACAGTGACAGACCAAACTCCCTGTTTAAAGGGACAGTCTACACCAGAATTTTTATTGTTTTAAAAGATAGATAATCCCTTTATTACTAGTGATGTCGCAAACCTAAAAATTTCGGTTCGGGAACAGCGGACTCGAACTTCCGCAACTGTTCGCAAACCGGCGAACCGGGCGAACCGCCATTGACTTCAATAGGCAGGCGAACTTTAAGCCAACAGGGACTCTTTCTGGCCACAATAGTGATTGAAAAGTTGTTTCAAGGGGACTAACACCTGGACTGTGGCATGCCGGAGGGGGATCCATGGCAAAACTCCCACGGAAAATTACATAGTTGATGCAGAGTCTGGTTTTAAGCCATAAAGGGCATAAATCACCTAACATTCCTAAATTGTTTGGAATAACGTGCTGTAAAACATCAGGTATGATGTTGTATCGATCAGGTAGTGTAAGGGTTACACCCGCTTCACAGTGACAGACCAAACTCCCCGTGTAACGCACCGCAAACAACCGCAAACAGTCCATTTGCACAACCACCAGATAGATAGATTTGATAGATAGATACATAGATTACATAGATCAATAGATGCAATATACATTTGATGATAGATACGAATTACATAGATCAATAGATGCAATATACATTTGATAGATACGAATTACATAGATCAATAGATGCAATATACATTTGATAGATACGAATTACATAGATCAATAGATGCAATATACATTTGATAGATACGAATTACATAGATCAATAGATGCAATATACATTTGATAGATACGAATTACATAGATCAATAGATGCAATATACATATGATAGATATGAATTACATAGATCAATAGATGCAATATACATTTGATAGATACTAATTACATAGATCAATAGATGCAATATACATTTTATAGATACGAATTACATAGATCATTAGATGCAATATACATTTGATAGATACGAATTACATAGATCAATAGATGCAATATACATTTGATAGATACGAATTACATAGATCAATAGATGCAATATACATTTGATAGATACGATTGATAGTTAGATAGATTTGATAGATAAAGAGATAGATTTGATAGATATATAATTTCACAGACAGAGAATTACAAGACGTGCGGTCTGGGACCCATGGTAAGGTTCCCAGAGGCAGTTGCGGCGCCAAGGGACGTGTATATGGCATGGACTTTAGGCACTGGGAGATGGAAAAAGATGCTTGGTCGGTTCTCCTGCTTCAAATTTGGGGCACTGCGCGTGCGATCTATTGTGCCACCAGATATGAGTGGTGTGTTAAGTAGTACTTTTCTGATCAGTTTAATACCAATTACTCCCCCTATCGGGGGAGGTGTATATGGCATGGATTTTAAGAACCGGGAGATGGAAAAAGATGCTTGGTCGGTCCTCCTACTTCAAATTTGGCTGAAACACAAGTGGCTGTCACAAAACAGTCCAGCCACGAGATAGATAGATTTGATAGATAGATACATAGATTACATAGATCAATAGATGCAATATACATTTGATAGATACAAATTTCATAGATCAATAGATGCAATATACATTTGATAGATACGAATTACATAGATCAATAGATGCAATATACATATGATAGATACGAATTACATAGATCAATAGATGCAATATACATTTGATAGATACTAATTACATAGATCAATAGATGCAATATAAATTTGATAGATACGAATTGCATAGATCAATAGATGCAATATACATTTGATAGATACGAATTACATAGATCAATAGATGCAATATACATTTGATAGATACAAATTACATAGATCAATAGATGCAATATACATTTGTTAGATACTAATTACATAGACCAATAGATGCAATATACATTTGATAGATACGAATTACATAGATCAATAGATGCAATATACATTTGATAGATATGAATTACATAGATCAATAGATGCAATATACATTTGATAGATACGAATTACATAGATCAATAGATGCAATATACATTTGATAGATACGAATTACATAGATCAATAGATGCAATATACATTAGATAGATACAATTGATAGTTAGATAGATTTGATACATAAAGAGATAGATTTGATAGATACATAATTTCACAGACAGAGAATTACAAGACGTGCGGGCTGGGACCCATGGTAAGGTTACTTCCTTTTGCACAATCGAGTACAGGTTGGGGTCCGGGATTGCCTTTTGTGCAAAGAAAGGGGTACCTTCCACTGCGGTGTCCCCTATCAGGGGACATGTATATGGCATGGATTTTAGGAACCGGGAGATGGAAAAAGATGCTTGGACACCCAGTACAGGTCGTTCTCCTTCAGCCTTTTTATACGAGGGTCCCCGACCCTCAACAGGCACTACAGCATGAAAGACCCCATATGCCATGACTTCCTTTTGCACAATCGAGTACAGGTATGGCATAGATTTTAGGAACCCGGAGATGATTTTAGGAACCGGGAGATGGAAAAAGATGCTTGGACACCCAGTACAGGTCGTTCTCCTTCAGCATTTTTATACGAGGGTCCCGGACCCTCAACAGGCATGACAGCATGAAAGACCCCATATGCCATGACTTCCTTTTGCACAATCGAGTACAGGTAGGGCATCGATTTTAGGAACCCGGAGATAATTTTTAGGAACCGGGAGATGGAAAAAGATGCTTGGACACCCAGTACAGGTCGTTTTCCTTCAGCCATTTTTATACGAGGGTCCCCGACCCTCAACAAGCATGACAGCATGAAAGAACCCATATGCCATGACTTCCTTTTGAACAATCGAGTACAGGTATGGCATTGATTTTAGGAACCCAGAGATAATTTTTAGGAACCGGGAGATGGAAAAAGATGCTTGGACACCCAGTACAGGTCGTTCTCCTTCAGCCTTTTTATACGAGGGTCCCCGACCCTCAACAGGCATGACAGTTTGAAAGACCCCATATGCCATGACTTCCTTTTGCACAATCGAGTACAGGTATGGCATCGATTTTAGGAACCCGGAGATGATTTTAGGAACCGGGAGATGGAAAAAGATGCTTGGTCGGTCCTCCTACTTCAAATTTGGGGCACTGCGCGTGCAATCTACTGTGCCACCAGATATGAGTGGTGTGTTAAGTAGTACTATTCTTAGCAGTTTAATCCCTGTTATGTGCTTTTTTTTTTGGTTTGGGTTTTGAAGCCACAGTGCAGCAGCAGAGGCCAGAAAAATTAGGCATGTACAGGCTGGCCTGCCAACTGAAATTAGATTACACTAGCAGACTGATGTAAAAGTTTTTTTTAAAAAAATTTACACTAATGTTACAACAGATATGAGTGGTGGCACTGAGGAAGTAGGCACAGTATATGCTGTGAGTCTGACACACAGGCTGGCAGTGGCAGGCTGGCCTGGCAACTGAAATTAGATTACACTAGCAGACTGATGTAAAAGTTTTTTTAAAAAAAATTTACACTAATGTTACACCAGATATCACTGGTGGCACTGAGGGCGTAGGCACAGTATATGCTGTGAGCCTGACACACAGGCTTGCAGTAGCAGGCTGGCCTGGCAACTGAAATTAGATTACACTAGCAGACTGATGTAAAAGTTTTTTTTAAAAAAAATTTACACTAATGTCACATTAGATATGACTGGTGGCACTGAGGAAGTAGGTACAGTATATGCTGTGAGCCTGACACACAGGCTGGCAGTGGCAGGCTGGCCTGGCAACTGAAATTAGATTACACTAGCAGACTGATATAAAAGTTTTTTTTTTTTTTTTAAATTTACACTAATGTTATACCAGATATGAGTGGTGGCACTGAGGAAGTAGGCACAGTATATGCTGTGAGCCTGACACACAGGCTGGCAGTGGCAGGCTGGCCTGGCAACTGAAATTAGATTACACTAGCAGACTGATGTAAAAGTTTTTTTTCAAAAAATTTACACTAATATTACACCAGATATGACTGGTGGCACTGAGGAAGTAGGCACAGTATATGCTGTGAGCCTGACACACAGGCTGGCAGTGGCAGGCTGGCCTGGCAACTGAAATTAGATTACACTAGCAGACTGATGTAAAATATTTTTTTTTAAAAAGTTTACACTAATGTTACACCAGATATGAGTGGTGGCACTGAGGAAGTAGGCACAGTATATGCTGTGAGCCTGACACACAGGTTGGCAGTGGCAGGCTGGCCTGCTGGCAACTGAAATTAGATTACACTAGCAGACTGATCTAAAAAAATTTTTTTTTTTAATTTACACTAATGTTACACCAGATATGAGTGGTGGCAATGAGCAATTAGGCACAGTATATGCTGTGAGCCTGACACACGCTGACAGGCAGGCAAATGCAATTAGATTACAAAGAGGAAAAAAAAAAAAAAAACGACTGATGTTCTAGCCCTAAAAAGGGCTTTTTGGGGTGCTGTCCTTACAGCAGAGATCAGATGAGTCCTTCAGGACTGTAGTGGACACTGAATACACTAGCCTAGCTATCAATTTCCCTATAAAATCAGCAGCAGCAGCACTATCCCTCCTCTCACTAAGAATGCAGGATCATAATGAATCTAAAATGGCTGCTGCCCAGGAGCTGAGAGGGTCTGGGAGGGAGTGTCTGCTGCTGATTGGCTGAAATGTGTCTGCAGATTGTGAGATACAGGGTCAAAGTTTACTCAATGGGGGTGGATCGAACATCGCATATGTTCACCCGCCGCGTCAAACGCGAACAAGCTATGATCGCCGGGAACTGTTCTCCAGCGAACTGTTTGCGACATCACTATTTATTACCCATTTCCCAGTTTTGCATAACTAACACATTTATAATAATATACTTTTAACCTCTGTGATTATCTTGTATCTAAGCCTCTGCAAACTGCCCCTTTTTTCAGTTCTTTTGACAGACTTACAGTCTAGCCAATCAGTGCCTGCTCCCAGATAACTTCTCGTGCACGAGCACAGTGTTATCTATATGAAATACGTGAACTAACACCCTCTAGTGGTGAAAAACTGTTAAAATGCAATCTGAAAGAGGTGGGCTTCAAGGTCTAAAATTAGCATATGAACCTCCTAGGTTAAGCTTTCAACTAAGAATACCAAGAGAACAAAGCAAAATTGGTGATAAAAGTAAATTGGAATATTGTTTAAAATTACATGCTCTATCTGAATCATGGAAGTTTATTTTGGCCTAGACTGTCCCTTTAACGCACCGCAAACAACCGCAAACAGTCCGTTTGCCCTGTTTTTTTATTTTAAATTTACACTACTGTTACACCAGATATGAGTGGTGGCACTGGGCAAGTGGGCACAGTATACGCTGTGAGCCTGGCACACACGCTGGCAGGCAGGCAACTGCAATTAGATTACACTAGCAGACTGATGTTTCACAGTCAAAAAAGTTTTTTTTTTTTTAAATTTACACTACTGTTACACCAGATATGAGTGGTGGCACTGGGCAAGTGGGCCTGGCACACACGCTGGCAGGCAGGCAACTGCAATTAGATTACACTAGCAGACTGATGTTTCACAGTTAAAAAAATTTTTTTTTTAAATTTACACTACTGTTACACCAGATATGAGTGGTGGCACTGGGCAAGTGGGCCTGGCACACACGCTGACAGGCAGGCAACTGCAATTAGATTACACTAGCAAACTGATGTTTCACAGTCAAAAAAGTTTTTTTTTTTTAAATTTACTCTACTGTTACAACAGATATGAGTGGTGGCACTGGGCAAGTGGGCCTGGCACACACGCTGGCAGGCAGGCAACTGCAATTAGATTACACAAGCAGACTGATGTTTCACAGTCAAAAAAGTTTTTTTTTTTTTAAATTTACACTACTGTTACAACAGATATGAGTGGTGGCACTGGGAAAGTGGGTTTGGCACACACGCTGGCAGGCAGGCAGGCAACTGCAATTAGATTACACAAGCAGACTGATGTTTCACAGTCAAAAAAGTTTTTTTTTTTTAAATTTACACTACTGTTACAACAGATATGAGTGGTGGCACTGGGCAAGTGGGCCTGACACACACGCTGGCAGGCAGGCAACTGCAATTTGATTACACAAGCATACTGATGTTTCACAGTCAAAAAAGTTTTTTTTTTTTTTTATTTACACTACTGTTACACCAGATATGAGTGGTGGCACTGGGCAAGTGGGCACAGTATACGCTGTGAGCCTGACACACACGCTGGCAGGCAGGCAACTGCAGTTAGATTACACAGGAAAAAAAAAAGCAGGCCTAAAAAGGGCTTTTTGGGGTGCTGTCCTTACAGCAGAGATCAGATGAGTCCTTCAGGACTGTAGAGGACACTGAATACACTAGCCTAGCTATCAATTTCCCTATTAAATCAGCAGCAGCTACACTGTCCCTCCTCTCACTAAGAAAGCAGCTTCCGAATGAATCTAAAATGGCTGCTGTCCAGGAGCTGTGAGGGTCTGGGAGGGAGGGTCTGCTGCTGATTGGCTGGAAAATGTCTGCAGACTGTGAGATACAGGGTCAAAGTTTACTCAATGATGACGAATAGGGGGCGGATCGAACATTGCATATGTGCCCTTTAACGCACCGCAAACAACCGCAAACAGTCCGTTTGCCCTGTTTTTTTATTTTAAATTTACACTACTGTTACACCAGATATGAGTGGTGGCACTGGGCAAGTGGGCACAGTATACGCTGTGAGCCTGGCACACACGCTGGCAGGCAGGCAACTGCAATTAGATTACACTAGCAGACTGATGTTTCACAGTCAAAAAAGTTTTTTTTTTTTAAATTTACACTACTGTTACACCAGATATGAGTGGTGGCACTGGGCAAGTGGGCCTGGCACACACGCTGGCAGGCAGGCAACTGCAATTAGATTACACTAGCAGACTGATGTTTCACAGTTAAAAAATTTTTTTTTTTAAATTTACACTACTGTTACACCAGATATGAGTGGTGGCACTGGGCAAGTGGGCCTGGCACACACGCTGACAGGCAGGCAACTGCAATTAGATTACACTAGCAAACTGATGTTTCACAGTCAAAAAAGTTTTTTTTTTTTAAATTTACTCTACTGTTACAACAGATATGAGTGGTGGCACTGGGCAAGTGGGCCTGGCACACACGCTGGCAGGCAGGCAACTGCAATTAGATTACACAAGCAGACTGATGTTTCACAGTCAAAAAAGTTTTTTTTTTTTTAAATTTACACTACTGTTACAACAGATATGAGTGGTGGCACTGGGAAAGTGGGTTTGGCACACACGCTGGCAGGCAGGCAGGCAACTGCAATTAGATTACACAAGCAGACTGATGTTTCACAGTCAAAAAAAGTTTTTTTATTTTAAATGTACACTACTGTTACACCAGATATGAGTGGTGGCACTGGGCAAGTGGGCACAGTATACGCTGTGAGCCTGGCACACACGCTGGCAGGCAGGCAACTGCAATTAGATTACACTAGCAGACTGATGTTTCACAGTCAAAAAAGTTTTTTTTTTTTTAAATTTACACTACTGTTACAACAGATATGAGTGGTGGCACTGGGCAAGTGGGCCTGACACACACGCTGGCAGGCAGGCAACTGCAATTTAATTACACAAGCATACTGATGTTTCACAGTCAAAAAAGTTTTTTTTTTTTTTATTTACACTACTGTTACACCAGATATGAGTGGTGGCACTGGGCAAGTGGGCACAGTATACGCTGTGAGCCTGACACACACGCTGGCAGGCAGGCAACTGCAGTTAGATTACACAGGAAAAAAAAAAAGCAGGCCTAAAAAGGGCTTTTTGGGGTGCTGTCCTTACAGCAGAGATCAGATGAGTCCTTCAGGACTGTAGAGGACACTGAATACACTAGCCTAGCTATCAATTTCCCTATTAAATCAGCAGCAGCTACACTGTCCCTCCTCTCACTAAGAAAGCAGCTTCCGAATGAATCTAAAATGGCTGCTGTCCAGGAGCTGTGAGGGTCTGGGAGGGAGGGTCTGCTGCTGATTGGCTGGAAAATGTCTGCAGACTGTGAGATACAGGGTCAAAGTTTACTCAATGATGACGAATAGGGGGCGGATCGAACATTGCATATGTGCCCGCTGTTGCGAACGCAAAAAAGCTATGTTCGCCGGGAACTATTCGCCGGCGAACTATTCGGGACATCACTACTCACAGGTCTATTTGCCCTATCAATCATCTCATGTGAAACAAGGTCACAGCTATCAGTGACTCACAGATGGGACCTTTTACTGTAAAGATGTGACCTAGATTCACATGAAATGATTGATTGGTCAGATGGACCCATGAGTTTACATCTTTAAGGCATGCTAACATTTGAAAAAAGATCAGTGTGCAATCATTTTTATAATCAGTGGTGTCAAGAGAAATTTCAAACCTAAATCCCTGGGGACCACATTGCAGATAAGCAGTTTTGCATTTTTTATTATCAGTTTCAGTAGCATTTTCCCTTTAAATCAACACTGTCATATTAAACTGTCTATTAGAACATGTAAGCTGTATTGTCATAGATCTACATCTCCCACATCAGATCTACATCATTGATGCTATTGCTGCTGGGGTCTCTGGAGACAAAATTCAGCTGGAGAAGAGAGTGGGTGGAACACATCTCCAGCTTGAGAAAACATAATTCAGGCCAGACACAGACATACTTTATGGTGTTTGTCATCATCACTGATTTTCAGGCATGCAGTTGGCCAGTGGCCATGAACATGGAAAAGGATGCGGAAGATTGAGAGGAACGTCAACATTCATAGGCTTTTTGGTCTACAGGAAGTTAACTTTGCATCTACAAGGATATAACCGCTGGTTTGTTATGAATAGCAAATGTTTGGCTTGGCACGTTTATATATAGCTTACTCTCAAAAAACAGTCTGCAGCTTGTTGGATAGGTGCTACCATTGGAATGATATAATGCTTTTCTATTGTATATATTAACCCATGAAAACATTTGTAAACTCTACAGAAGGCGGCCATTTTGAGAGAATACATATTTTATTACTTTATCTATGACTCATTCATGACGCTACCAAAGGATTCTTCAATAGGCAGTAGTCATTCCTTGAGCTTGACTCATATGGTGTATTTGGGTCAGGGGTGGTGAATAGCTGAAAATAGCTTATTTGTAATGCAGTTTTAACTTAAAGGGATATGAAACCCCACATTTTTCATTCATGATTCAGACAGAGCATGCAATTTTAAACAACTTTCTATTTACTTCTATAAAATTTTCTTTGTTCTTTTGGTGAAAAGCAGGGATGTAAGCTTAGGAGCCGGACAAATTCTGGAGCACTATATGGCAGCAGTTTTGCAAGAATGTTATCCATTTGCAAAAGCACTAGATGGCAGCACTAATTCCTGCCATGTAGGGCTCCAGGAGTGAGATTACATATGTGGTGTTGCCCGCAAAAGCCGGCGTCAGCAATTTTTTCCATTTTCACCTCGCTACACGTAGGCAGGTGCAGCAAGCCTTGCGCTGACTATGAAAGTACGGTAACTCCCTAGAAGCCTTAACAAACACCTAATAAAGTTATTAACTCCTAATCTGCCACCCACCCACAACGCAAAGTATCTAATTACACTATTAACCCCTAATTCACCAACCCCCCACAACGCAAACTACCTATTAACACCATTAACCCATAATACGCCAACCCCCCCACAACGCAATCTACCTAATCAACCTATTAACCCCTAAACCGCCAACTCCCCACAATGCAAAGTATAAATCTAATCACTAAGCCCCCTAACCTAACACCCCCTAAGATAACCGCAATTAACTACAATTACATAAAATAAAAAAGACTACCTTAAAAAATATCTTAAAATTACCAAAAATAAAAAATCCTATCTTTAAATGAAAAAAAAAATGTCTAATTCCCCCTAACAGTACAAAACTCCCCAAAATAAAAAAAAACTTAGTCTAAAAACACCTGATCTACCCATTGTCCCTAAAGGGGCCTTTGTATGGACAATCAGCTCTTTTAGTGCCCATTAAAAAAAATAAAAAGCCCTAATCTAAAAAACACCCCAAAAAACACATTCAATCTTCATCCAGTGGTACCTTGCATTCCTATTGGCTGAAAATTTCAAATCAGCCAATAGGATGAGAGCCGATAAATCCTATTGAATGATTTAAAATTTTCAGCCAATAAGAATGCAAGGTACCCCAATATAAAACAGGTACCTCGCATTCAATATTCAGTGTGCTGTGGATGATCGCATGAAGAGGAGCCTCCACGTCAGATGACCGCACCGCCGTCAATCTGTCTTCACTTCACACCACCTGAGCTCCGCGACCCCTGGATGAAGATTGAATATGGCGGCGCCTGGAAGAAAACCTTCATCAGCAATGCCCATACAAATGCCCCTTATGGGGCAAAGGGTAGATTAGGCTTTTTTAGATTTAGTTTTTTTTATTTTGGGGGGGTTGGTAGTTCAGTGCAGGCCCGGATTGGCCATAAGGCATACAGGGCAAATGCCCGGTGGGCCGGGCTCTTATGTGGGCCTTGTTGCTATATAGAGCCCCTACCCTCTCTTAATATGGGTAACAATAGGAAAGATGTTAAAGTCTGCCTATTTTGTAAAACAAAGTACGTTTTCTGTCTGGCAGTTAAGCAAAGGTGCTACAGAATGAAAGTTCTGGTCTTGTATGGCTACCTAGCTTACAGAAGTCTAACTGATGTGGGTTGCTCCGCCTTTAAATGCCCAGGCCTATTTTTGTTACCAGTCCGGTCCTGGTTTAGTGTTAGATTAGGTGGCGTTTTTGTTTTTATAGGGGTATTAGATTAGGTTTAATTTTTTTATTTTGGATAATTTCCTTTATTTTGATCTGTAATCTTAGATTTTTTTATTTTCATGTAATCTTAGGTGTTTTTTTTTTTTTTACTGTAATGTTAGGTTTTTTATTTTACTGTAATGTTAGGATTTTTTATTAAATATGAAGCTAGGATTTTTTTATTTTGGTAATTTTTAATTAAAGGGACACTGAACTTAAATTTTTTCTTTTGTGATTCAGATAGAGCATGCAATTTTAAGCAACTTTCTAATTTATTATTTTATGTAATTGTATTTAATTGGGGCTAACTTAGGGGGTGTTAGGTTAGGGGGTTTAGGTATTTGATTAATAGTTTGCATTGTGGGGGGTTGGTGGATTAAGGGTTAATAGTGTTAATAGGTAGTTTGAGATGTGGGGGGTGGAGGTTTAGGGGTTAATTAGGTACTTTGCGTTGTTAGAGGATGGCGGTTTAGGGGTTAATATGTTTATAGGTACTTTTCATTGTTAGGGATGGCGGTTTAGGGGTTAATACATTTATTAGCTAGTTTACAATGTGGGGGTTGGTGGATTATGGGTTAATAGTTTAAATAGGTAGATTGCGTTGTGGGGGATGGCGGTTTAGAGGTTAATACATTTTATTAGTAGTTGCGATGTGGGGGGATGGTGAATATAGGGGCTTTGACATGTCAGTTTCATTTTTGTGAGGCGGGTTAGATTTTTACGTGCAATTAAACATTTTTGTTTGTTTTTTAGTCACTGGTGACTCCAGAAACGTGTGTTTACGCACATTTCTGTACCTCACCAGTTTATAAGATTTACGGCAGTATATGATCTGCTGGCTCGGTATATTTGATTCACCAGATGTGCGAGGTGGACTTACGGATGGAGTGGGTTTCAGCCGCTGCGCTGAAACTAATGCTGTATATGTAATCTCGCCCCAGATGCCTAACTTGGTATCTCTTCAAGACAGAATATCATGGGAAAAAATTTGATAGTAAAAGTAAACTTTTTTTAAACGGTATGCTCTGTATGAATCACAAAAGAAAATTTTTGCTTTTCATATCCCTTAAATATTTTATTGTTGGAAATGTTGTTGGGTTTTTTTTTTTACTGCCAATTTCCTTTCCATAATAATCAAGCTCTTACTTAAAGGGACACAAAATCCAACATTTTTCTTTCATGATTCAGATAGACAATACAATTTTAAACAACTTTCCAATTTATTTCTAATATTTCATTTGCTTCCTTCTCTTGTTATCCTTTGCTGAAAGATTTATCTAGGTAAGCTCAGGAGCAGCAAAGAACCTAGGTTCTCGCTGCTGATTGGTGGCTACATATATATACCGATTGTCATTGGCTCACCCATGTGTTCAGTTAGAAACCAGTAGTGCATTGCTACTCCTTCAACAAACAATACAAAGAGAATTAAACAAATTAGATAATATAAGTAAATTAGAAAGTTGTTTAAAATTGTATTCTGCATCTGAATCATGAAAGAAATTTTTGGGTTTCATGTCCCTTTAACTGTCTAATGTTCCATTTAACATCAGGTCCAAAATGTATTAGAATTAGATACAGTATATGCATACATACGTAGACAAGTAGACAGACAGATATTAGATAAAGGGGCCGAATTATCAAGTTCCGAATGGAGCTTGATGCCCCTGTTTCTGCTTGAGCCTTCAGGCTCGCCGGAAACAGCAGTTATGAAGCAGTGGTCTAAAGACTGCTGCTCCATAACTTGTCCGCCTGCTCTGAGGCTGCGGACATTATTCCGCCCGATCCTATGCAATAGGGCTGATTGACACCCTCTGCTAGCGGCCGTGAATCTGCAGGGAGGTGGCATTGCACAAGCAGTTCATGGCATTCATCGATGTCTAATCTCTACTAAATCAAGGGTTGCAGAGTTAATTGACAAGTACTTCTCTTCCATGATTGGTTGCAAGAGGGCAGAGGGTGTGGCTGCATAAGCATTTGCTTGTGTAAGGGTAAATACAGGCACCAGATATTGACCACCCACCTCTATGCCAGACAGACAGGGTCTTTGTTGGGAGCCTTTTCCACCCACAATGTCCGCCGCACATCGATAAATGCTGACAGCATACGCTGTTGGCATTTATCATTGCACCAGCAGTTCTTGCGAACTGCTTGTGCAATGCCGCCCCTGCAGATTCATGGCCAATCGGCCACTAGCAGGGGGTGTCAATAATCCCAATCGTATTCGATCAGGTTGATTTCTGTCCGCTTCCTCAGAGCATGCGGACAAGTTATGGAACAGCAGTCTTCTGTTTCCGGCAAACCTGAAGTCTCTCTGGAAACAAGGGGCATCAAGCTCAATACGGAGATTGATAAATATACCCCTAAGTGTGTGTGTGATTATGAATATGTCATAAAGAGTTGTCTTGGCCAGTGAAGAGCCATTTCACTACAAGTTAACTCATCATATCTAGACAATAAATTAATTATATCCTTAAATTAACTGTCATGACCAAAGATTGCAATTATGAAGGACTTCTGAAACTTTCTGTGGTCTGACAAAAAAAGTGTAGGGCAGAGCAAAAACAAGCAATTTGTTTGATGCATGAATCCTGCAGCATCTGTAGCGTCATACATATCCTTATAAAATCTAGTTAATATAACATTTTATTTTGATAACAATATTCTGTTCAATACTTCAAGGAAACTGCTTAACAGAGCTTTTATTACTGGCGGGAGAGATTTGTAGAATGTTAGTTAATGATGGTACCAATTTCAGGAAATAGTTTTTACGTCTGATAGGGCTAATTCACTTTGCCTAATGTTCACAGACAGAATTATCATTATATTAAGTTAAAAGCATAATTTGCTGATTGGATGGGTTCCAGACTGCATGAGTGAATTTTTTTCCATCTCATAAGTCAATATTCTAAATTTAATGTTTTTATATTTTTTTTAAAAAAGCAAAAATTTAAAATGGCGACATTTTCCTACTTATTGTCACTCTCAGTCTATAATGTAGTATCTACATTGTAAAAGACAACACACATATGATAGACCTTGGCAATAGTGGTGTATTCAGTTTTTGTTCTGCCCTAGGTACTGTGAAATCTCTCAAACACCCCCACAACATTTTTGTATTTTTTTTACTAATACTTGCCTCGTGTATTTTTCACAACCAGAGACAGGTGACAGGTGTCTTGCAGCGGATGCAAGCCGGAAACGTAAGTTAAGAAGCATATGATTTGGATGATTGACACCCCGTAATAGTGGCAGGGAATGTTCAGGGGGTGGCATTGCAAAAGCATTTCACCAGAAATGCTTGTGCAATGTTAAATGTCGGCATTTAGCGCTGTCGGGCGGACATAATTCGCTAAAGTGAATCATGTCCGCCCGCCGCTTAATTATTCGGCCCCATAGAGAGGTGAAGCAACGCACTCCTACTAGATAACCAAGGATTTTATTTTAACTTTTATAAATAGTGCATCTGGAGTGGAAAGGAATTATACTATAGAGAGAGCCTTCGAAATGTACTGCCCCCTAAATTTTGCTGCTCTAGGCACAGGTCTAGTTGGTCTTGGCCAAAGTACACCCCTGCTTGGTGAGGTTGATGAGGGAGATTACAGGCAAAATCTGAATTATTCATACTGTATAATTAAAATAGGAAGGAGAGGCTGTCACAGGATCAGCATAACCTGGGGAGCAGAGCAGCATCCAGTGAATAAGTAGGTTGTACATGTGCATACAAATTAAAAACCATGGCATCTGAGCTCCACATCTAAACCTGATGGAACCATAACACGTTTGAGAGGGGAAACAGAGAAGTGATTTATACCTGGAGACGTTTAAAGGGTGGATCAACTTTCAACTGAAGAACCTGCTACTTAACAATCCGTGCGGCACTTACCTCATTTGATTGAGGTAGTTTTTGCAAGTAGGAAGTTCTTCTGTCACCATTGTTTTTTTGGGCACACCAACTTACCTATTTTTTGGATTAGAGTTTTTCACTTGGGAACTTTTGAATTTTTTGTGATACATATTGCACCGTTGGGACTCTTGAAGGCTCTATTTATAGGACACTTGATTTCTGGAATATTTATTACTTAATGACATTTGTAATTCAGTATATCCGAATTATTAGAAACTCTTTAATAGAAGGTTTAACTTATATTGGCAAAATGTAATATCATACGGACATTTCTGTGATCCCTACCAGTGAGAAATAGATAACTGGTAGATAAATTTGATGTGATTTTTTAATGAATTTTTATGTATATGTATTAACTGCAGGTGGTCTTGTCCTGCGCCTGTAACCACTCTTTTCAACTATTTTTTCTTTTCATTGACAGCTTTACCTCTAGCGGTGGGGACCTCTATTGGTAATCTGTTAGGCTAACGGGCAGCATAACGTGACTTTCCTGAGTCTATAATTGAGTTTTAGGGACATTTAGATACCACCAAGCGCTGTAATTGTTCTTCTTTTTATTTATCTATCTATCTATCTATCTATCTATCTATCTATATATATATATATATATATATATATATATATATATATATATAGTTCCTCCAAGAAGCAGGCAGCTCACTGGTCTTTGCAGTAAAAATACAAATTTATTTCTTCAATTTAAAAAACAAACGTTTCGGCACTACATTGTGCCTTTGTCAATGTTACACAACAAGAATATACAAATGCAGAGTGCACCTAAGCACCCGAAATCAGATAATATACATTTAAACACAAACCCCTTAAATAGAGAAAATACCCCTTCAACTTTACCGCCATTCCTGTAACACGCTCATTCGATCCCAACATTCTGACGTCACGCTGACACGTTAGCCGTGCCTAGCGTGATGACGCATAGCACGGCGTTGTCCTGACAACGTCAAATGCATCACGTCGGCGTGCTAGCCGAATACCAGGGAATCACCAGGGCATATTCTGCGCATATTCAGAAAGCCATAGTTTCATGAAGCGCAGCGGTTGCTATAGGCAACCAGCGTAAGCAAGCAAACTGCTATAACAAGAGCCGCTCCGGGTGTTTCTTAGTATGTGGCTGAGATGGAGGCAATTTAGATGTGTAAATTATCAGATGTTTAAACCCTATATCCACATATATAAACTACTAAATATGTACTTAAATACTGAACAGAGAGTGCATATTCAAATATACAACTCATATGTATACTGTGTAGTAGGGTAGACGCATCTTGACAATAAATCACATCCACAGAGATGATATAAAGATGGACCAGTATTACATGACAAATATATGTACAGAAGAAATTCATGATCACATTATTAATGATAGGACCTGACTCGATTAATTAATAAAAATTAATGAAAATTAATAAAAACTAATAGTTAATCTAATGTACCCATCGAACCCATAGGAGTATGGTAGTTATTCAAACAGTGGATACCCAAGGACCCTCAATGTCAAGTGGGCATTAGACTAGCCCTTAATAGAAAGGGCTAAAATCCAATGTGGTATTAAGTCCTCTGAACACCCCATAGTCCCTGTACTATATTTACTGCCAAAGGTTCACAAAACCTTAGTGAACCCCCTGGGCAGACCTATTGTGTCTGCCCGGAGTTCGGTACTAACTAGCATTGCCATCTTTGTTGACTCTTTCCTACAGGATATTGTCAAGAACACCAGGGCTTACCTGCAGGATTCACCTTGCCTGCTGAGGAGACTTGCAGACTTTGTGGATCTCAGACAGGATGACATTCTGGTCACCATGGACGTGGACAGCCTCTACACTGTGATCCCCCATGTTGGGGGGGTGGAGGCGGTCAGGTCCATGGTGACAAATAACATTCATTATAGTGGTCCTCCCATTGAGTTCATGTGTGAATTATTGACTCTCTGTCTGGAAAAAAACTATTTTAAATTTGAGGACTGCTATTATCTGCAGGTAGCAGGCACAGCCATGGGGTCGAATGTGGCACCCACCTATGCAAACATCTATATGGCATGGTATGAGCAGGAGCCACAGGTGACTTTTTACACCCTTTACATCGATGATGTCTTCCTCATATGGAGGGGTGATGGATTATCTTTGCGTGAGTGGGTGTCACATTTGAACCTCATTTGAACCTCATGGCTAGCCCCATTCGATTTAAGCTTGAATTTAGCACTGATAGTGTTAACTTTCTGGACCTCAATGTGTTCAAGGTGAAAGACTCTGGTGGTTGGCGTTTTGGTACTAAATTGTACACTAAGCCCACGGATCGCAACTCTTTGCTGCACGCCAGTAGTTTTCACCCTGGACACCAGAAAAAGGGTGTTCTCACCTCCCAACTCACTAGAGCACTGAGAAATAACAGTGAGACACACTCGCAAGTGACCCAAGTAAAGGAAATGGGCGTGAAATTAAACAAAAGGGGCTATCCCATGACAGACATCTGCAAAGTACAGGAGAAATTGTTGAGCTCTGATACCTCACAAGACACTAGGGCTCCTATCAAGGACATGTCTGAACAACTTAATCTGATTACTACGTTCACACCTGGATGTGAACGTTTATCCAATGCTGTACGTCGCCACTGGCCGGTAGTGGGTACTGATCCCATGTTACCCTTTCAGAAGATGACCGCTCCAAGGTTGGTCTACCGGAGGGCAAGGAATCTGAGGGATATCCTTGTCAAATCAGACCCTGTGGACCATTACAAAAAGGAAACATGGCTCAAGTCATCAAAGAAGGGCTGCTTCCCCTGCAGGAGTTGTACTATATGCAACAGTATGTGTAAGGGAGACACTTTTCAACATCCCCACAAAAATCAACGGTTTAAAATAAACTACCGTCTTAGTTGCACCAGCACCTTTGTGATCTACATGCTGACTTGCCTGTGTTCACATGTGTACATAGGAAAAACGATAACTTCCTTCCGTGAAAGGATGGCAAATCATCGCCACGCTATTCGTGAAGCTCTGAAGAATGGTGAATCAGACCAGCCGGTGGCACGCCACTGTGCACACTTTAAACATCCGGTGTCTAGTATCAGATCAATGTTAATTGACCATATCCCACCCAATCCAAGGGGTGGTGATAGAGGAAAGAAATTACTCCAATGCGAGAGCAGGTGGATATATAAATTGGGTACTATGGCCCCAAGAGGACTTAATACCACATTGGATTTTAGCCCTTTCTATTAAGGGCTAGTCTAATGCCCACTTGACATTGAGGGTCCTTGGGTGTTCACTGTTTGAATAACTACCATACTCCTATGGGTTCGATGGGTACATTAGATTGACTATTAGTTTTTATTAATTTTCATTAATTTTTATTAATTAATCGAGTCAGGTCCTATCATTAATAATGTGATCATGAATTTCTTCTGTACATATATTTGTCATGTAATACTGGTCCATCTTTATATCATCTCTGTGGATGTGATTTATTGTCAAGATGCGTCTACCCTACTACACAGTATACATATGAGTTGTATATTTGAATATGCACTCTCTGTTCAGTATTTAAGTACATATTTAGTAGTTTATATATGTGGATATACGGTTTAAAAATCTGATAATTTACACATCTAAATTGCCTCCATCTCAGCCACATACTAAGAAACACCCGGAGCGGCTCTTGTTATAGCAGTTTGCTTGCTTACGCTGGTTGCCTATAGCAACCGCTGCGCTTCATGAAACTATGGCTTTCTGAATATGCGCAGAATATGCCCTGGTGATTTCCTGGTATTCGGCTAGCACGCCGACGTGATGCTTTTGACGTTGTCAGGACAACGCCGTGCTATGCGTCATCACGCTAGGCACGGCTAACGTGTCAGCGTGACGTCAGAATGTTGGGATCGAATGAGCGTGTTACAGGAATGGCGGTAAAGTTGAAGGGGTATTTTCTCTATTTAAGGGGTTTGTTTTTAAATGTATATTATCTGATTTCGGGTGCTTAGGTGCACTCTGCATTTGTATATTCTTGTTGTGTAACATTGACAAAGGCACAATGTAGTGCCGAAACGTTTGTTTTTTAAATTGAAGAAATACATTTGTATTTTTACTGCAAAGACCAGTGAGCTGCCTGCTTCTTGGAGGAACTAGTTATTGTACTAGCAGTGCACCGTGGCATTACTTATGGTAT